>NC_041053.1:14161246-14466973 GCF_900634775.1 Gouania willdenowi
ATCTGCTGATTCTGGCCTGACATCAATACGACACAAGGCGTTGACGGTCAAAACATAGAGAGAAAGGAGAATGGTGGAGCAGTGAGTCTGGAGCGATATCAATCCACGGTCATATCCATATATCCATCTCTGTGCAGAGCGAATCTCTTTCTCTCTCTCTCTCTCACACACACACACACACACACACCCTGAACCCTGTTCAGACAGGAGACACAGGAGAGAATTTTGAGAATAAATGAAGCAAAACGTTCGATGACACCAAATATTTCAAAGGAATTAAAATTGATTACCAGTTTTTTGCTGAGCAACTTGTAGTCAAAGATCTTATTTTCATACAACTCTGCAAGTTCCTTACAGAGAGTAATGGCCTCCCCCCACATCCACACACACACACACACACACACACATGCACACACAATTGAAAGACGCAAACAGAGTCACTGGAGCCTTTTGTTTATCTCTGTTGTGTTTTCTGTCTACATTTACTGCAGAGATAATCTCTGTGTGTGTGTTTGCACCTCCTTTTCAGTTGCAATATTTTTCTGTAGTAAAACAATCACCGCAAACGGTTCCAGATTTCAGGAATTGCATTGCTCTCCCTACATAACTTTATTTGCATTTCCCCGTGGGAAATCCGCCTACTATGCATATTCATTAGAGGGAAACGTGTTAAATGAATTGAGGGCACATTGGGAAGCACAGCTCAGGCGCACGCCTGATTTCCTGCCCTTTGTACTCCTTATTAGCGCGTGGAGAGATGTTTGCACACGTTTAAATACCCCGAAACTTTTTGTGAATTCTCCCCTGAGAGCGGTGTGTTCTGCCTGGATGATAGGGCACTAACAGGTCTCTAAGATATACAGGAGCTTGATCATGTAGAGCTTTGTAGGCAAACAGGAGGATTTTAAACTCTATTCTAGATTTTACAGCTAATATGCGCTCTCCTGTTTGTACCTGTTATTTATTCACCGCGCAGCGTCCAAACCTGGCCAGAGCCCGTGGTTTAACAATCAAAATTAAAGCCAAACGATCGGGTGAAAACTTTAAGCTCTAGAGTAAAGGCTCCTGAGGAAAGCTCTTGTTCTCTGCTTCATTGTCTACTACGAAGCTTCAGAGTTGGGATTGTTTCGACCCTGCGGTCACAGATTTTTTTTGGGTCACAACTGTCAATTGTTTTTTTTCCTTTTTTGGTAAACAAGAGGTTTACAATGGCTTCTTTAACTTTTCCTGATTATTTAAAGCAACCAAAAGTTGTCATTTTGACTGAAAAAGCTGCTAAATGATCTAAAAATCAGGCTGAATGCTTCACTCCAATACGAATCAATGGGATGTTTACTGGCAGTGGGGCCGTGTGACATCATCAATCACATGATTTCAAGATGGTGGAACACAGGCTCTAAAACAGCAAAGTAGTCCCATTTTTAAAAGGCAATAACATGAATACGATACATAATAATGTGTTTTGTCAGGCATAGATCTTCTAATAAGTACATTTTAAAGGTTGTAGGCAAAATTTGTAAAATCAATCAAGGATCCCTTTAAAGTCAGACTGATAGAAACCAGGGCAACAGAAGAACAACAAAGCATAGTAGCTCTTCTTTCTGGTATAAAATCCGATCAGCTCACTTTTGTGCTATTATTATTTTCTAGTACGATGTTCAGTAAACAAAAGAAACAAAAACACATATATATACAAGCCATTATTAGCTCAGATCAACAACACATTTCTTTTCATAGAACAATACCTCAGAATCGGTAACTGTAATAGAATCAGAACACTATTTGAAAGGAAATTACTTCACTGCACACTAGATAGCTTTATGGGGAAGAAAAAAAACCTGTGTTGTTAAAGCCTGTCTTATAAAAACAAGGAAACAGTCGTAATGCTGAGAGCAGAGGAGAGGTAGCGATAATCAGGGGGAAGCTGTGGAGGAAGATGGAACAGTTTTATTATAAAGTCAAGTTGTGAAGTTTATAGTATAGATGTTTTCCTCCTACTCAGCAGTTAGTCATTATCAAAAGGCAGAAGCGAAAAGGTCTTGAAGTATCCAGTCTAAAGGGATTATTTTTTAAACTTATTGGGGACGATGGGAAGAAAGACACACACTGTCTCTCTTTTGACAAACAGAAGGAATGGTAAAGACTGGAGTAAATCCCTGGTGCACTCACACTTCATACATACACAGTTGTTGGTCATTTATCAGCAGCTAAAACAACAGAATGGTTAAGTGGCACCATGTTCTCATCAAAACCATAAGCAGCCGAGTGTTCCCATGTATAGAAACACACGGTTAAAAAATGTTACACACAAACTAGAAGTTAAATGCTTACAAATGATGGGGTTCCCACAATGTAAAAAGTCATTCATTGTTTCATCGTCAACATATTTTGAACATTTCGCTCACTTTCCTCACATTTAGCTTATTTTCCTTTCATTTGAGACAAATTCATGTAAAACAGCATGTTTTATATCATTGTGTAAACACGAAAAATAAAAGTAAACCTAAATGTTAAATGTAAAATTGAAATGTAAATATGAAATCTAAATGTTAACTGTAAACCTAAATGGTAAATCTAAATGTAAATGTCAAATCAAAATGTAAATGTTAAATGTAAATGTCAAATCAAAATGTAAATGTTAAATGTAAATCTAAATGTTAAATCTCAATCTAAATATTAAACCTAAATTTAAATGTTAAATCCGTCGCCAAGTGTAAAGCTCATGTTTAGAAATTATACACAGTGGGCTGGTCACCGTCTGTCAATCACAAGGCCCCGCCCACACTCCACACACTCGACCCTCCAAGGTCTTCTGCATCCTCTGTGTCTTCATCCCTAGCAAAAGTAAGTTGACATAAAGCATGTCGGTACTTTCAGCAAATCTACGTCTGTTAAACTGTGTGTGGGCAGGCGTCCACACATTCTCTCAGCTGATGTGCAGCCCGTACACCAGTCATTACCGCTCTTTCGAGTTGGTCAGTTTGGAGCAATTCCGCTATTTCCTGCTCTTCCCCTCTCTTCCCCTCTCCACTTGATCTAATTTTTAAACATTTAGCTTAACACTTGGCGTCCAATTTAACATTTAGATTTAACATTTAGATTCAACATTTCTCTTTCACGTGTACATATTTTTCACAGTGATATAGAACATGCTGTTTTACATGAATTTCTGTGTCATAAATGTTCAAAATGTATCGGCTTTAAAAAAAAAGTCAGCGGTGTGGGCGGGGCTTTGTGATCGACAAGCGCTGACCTGCCCACTCTACATAATTTCTAAACATTTAGCTTTACACTTGGCGACCACTTTAACATTTAGATTTTGATTTAGATTTAGATTTATTTTTCATGTGTACACTTTTTTCAACAATGACATACAGTAGAACATGCTGTTTTACTTGAATTTCTGTCTCATGGGAAAGAAAACTGAGCTAAATGTTTAAAATATGTCGACTATGAAAAAGTGACATGTGTGGACCATGGATCCCATAAGAGAGATTCATGGTCCACATTGTCCACACGTGATTATGCCTAATTTTCAAATCCTCACTCTGCACAGCAGTGGCATCTAGTGGAATAATGTGTCCTCTGCTTAATAAACCCTGTATGTCATTATTGTGACTCTTTGATTTTGCTCTTCTGTGTTAAGATACCTTTACAAATTACGGGACCTTCATCTGGAGGGTGAAAACTACACCGAGGCAGCTTACACACTGCTGCTCCACTCTCGTCTCCTCAAGGTACACAACACACACACACACACACACACACCTTACTTTACTTTGCCAATTAAACGTCTGCTCGCTGTCTTTCTGACAAACACTGCATACATTGTTGGCTTACAAATAATGAAATTCCAAGGTTAGTTTAACATCCGCACTGCAGCTGGATCACTATAGTGATTGCATGTGTGTGTGTGTGTGTGTGTGTTTATGTGTGTCTATATATATATATGTATGCATGTGTTTCTGTGTGTTTGACCTTTTTTGTTTCTGTCTTTTTATGGGACACTTAGAGGCCCCCCAGAGGGAAAGCCTGGGCAGCTCTCTCATTTCATTCCCTCCTCTCACTTCTTTTTGCTGTCATCACATCAAAGGATTTGAAATCTATTGACTTTTTTTTCCTCAACCTAACCTTCAGTTGCCTCATTTTAATAGAAGGAGCAAACTGTAACTCGCTGTGTATTTTTGCGTCTCTATACATAATCCTGATTTTGGAATCATTATTTAAAATTTTAGTGTGGTGCTAAAATGCTTTGGGTAAATTAAGCGCTGGTCTTTACTGTGTTCTTTAAGGGGTGAATCTGTATTGGGCTCATCAAAGAAACTCTAAGCTGCTTTGATGTAAAGGTTGAACATCATAGGGGTTTTTTTCTTCTCACTTCCATACGTTGTGTCACAATGGCTGTAGTTTACAGAATTAAAAAAAGCCAATTTGATACAATCAACAAAAGTACGTTTATAAACTGGAATCTGACTCATTTCTACTGATTTGATTAGAAAGCTGCTGAACAGAAAACAAATGATATAAGTTGATCAATTCAACTCATTGAAGCTGACCTCTGTGGTGTACCCCAGGGGTCAGTGTTAGGACCCAGAATATTTATTTCATACAAGACTGAATAATATGTCAAATATCAGAGAGATTTTTGTAATGTTTGGAGGACACGTTACTATCCAAACATAGTCAATTTACAGATACTTTTATCAGAGGTCACGATTTAAAAAAAAAAAAATGGACAAACTGAAGACGATAATGACGATAGAAACTTTGGCTGATCTTGTTAGAAGTGAATACATTTTTATTTGCTAAAATGATAAAACAGAAATACAAAACACATGAAATAAAACATTCTCAGTGCATTCTACATGAAGTATTCATTTTCTATCTTTACTTTTTATGTTTGAAAAACTAACGCAATCTCACGGGGGGGATTGTGAAACTGTCACCAGGGGCTTGCGAGGCGTCAGTAAAACACACACACAGCCACAATTCAGACCTTTTCTGGGACACAAATGCCCTTTATTATGCATAGTGCTAATTAATAACTAAAAATATTTAATTAAATGATATAGAAAGCATGTACCTAAATGTATTTGTGCTTTCATTCAGTTTAACTATCCAAGCCTTTATCACAACAAGGTGATAAAAGTTATATTCAGGCATATTATAATTTTTATTATACGTACAAATATACAAATGTAATGAACAAGTACTGATATGTTTAAATGAGTGGTTGAGAAACTCGCAATTCAACTTCTGAGAATTATTATTCTTATTATTTGTATATGTTCATTGCGTAGTTTCAGTAAAATAACATTGCCTTTAGAAACAACAATTAAACTGCAAATTACTGACTGTAAAATGATACTGTACATCCCTCAACAACAAACACTTTATCTAAAACTCAGACATATCAATTAATTTAACCTCAGATATTTCAGTTGGAATTATTCCGTGCTACCAATAACGATTTTATAATAAATGTTTTCCCCCGAGTCATAATGCCATACTTTACTAACTATATTTGTTTATTTGGAGAGTACGTGTAATATTTGCGTCATAATAAGTAATTATTGAACACCATTAGAATACTTTGTGTAAATGTGCCAGATTTAGCCACGAGCTACTTCCCATCCATATTCCTCATACATTTAAGACAATGACTATAAAAGATACAGACGTGGACATAATAAATTATTTACAACCAACCCGAAGCAATTTCTCATTGTTATAAAAACTCCTATTGATGATCACATGACTGATTTGCTTTGAATCATTTTTTTCAACTCCTTTTTTAAACAGGATGAAGGCAGGCACGTTTAAAAACTCTAACGTTTTTAAAACTCAAAAGATGATATTTCTCTAAAAAGGGTGAAAAGAATTGTTTTGGGGGTTTTTTTTGGCAAAAACATTGCCCAAAGAAGTGGTTCGATTTAGGGAAATAACCTCCAATTGAAATACATGAGTATGAAATTCCCCTGTGGGACTGAGCTGTTTGTTCATTCATTCATTCATTGTTTCATTCCTGCCTCCCACTCAGTGGTCCGATGACATGTGCAGTCCCCAGTTTGAGTTCCACGGTTCCCAAAGCCAGCGGCAGCTCAAAGAGACTCTCTACGACACCATCATTGACTACTTTGACAAAGGAAAGGTATGTATTGTAGTTTTATTTGTTACTATACATTCAAAGTTCTTAATTATTAAGGAAATCAGTATTTAACAGTGTAAGACTAATGAAAAAAAATACAGATTAAAAATTAAAAGCTGCCTCAAAGCGGAGAGAGCGTTTCAGTCAGTCAGTTTAAAAAGTCTTTTTCTTTTATTTTGTAGTGCAGAGTAGATCCTGAGTGTTTTAGAAAGTAGGCAGTGTTGCAATCATCCTGTGACGGTCTCTGTGGACACACATTGTCACATTTATTCTATATTCTCCCAGAGTGCTTTATGCTCTCTGAAGCAGAGATATGAAGACCTCCCTTCTCTCCTCAGAGACCAGAAAACTGAGTCAGTCATGAAATGAAATCTCACCATTCACGGCACCTGCTCCAGATTTATTAACACACACTACAATGAACGACTCTGTTTGCTTCTTTCAATTGTGTGTGTGTGTGTGTGTGTGTGTGTAGATGTGGGAGGAGGCCATTACTCTCTGTAAGGAACTTGCAGAGCAGTATGAAAATGAGATCTTTGACTACGAGTTGCTCAGCAAAAAACTGGTAATTCATTTTCGTTTCTTTGAAATATTTGGTGTCACCAAACGTTTTGCTTCATTTATTCTCAGAATTCTCTCCTGTGTCTCCTGTCTGTACAGGGTTTTCATTGCTGCGCGACTCCATAGTTTACTGACCCTTAACCGACAACTAACTTTCATTTATTTACAGGTTTACCCAACTCAAATGGTAGAGACAGATCAACTGAACTACTGTATGTAACCTGTACTAGTAGAAACGAGAAGCTATTTAGAAGCTGCGAATGGATTAAAAAGCAACTTTAACAGACGCTTGTGGAGGTCGACATGTTTGGATCCTTCCTGGGGTCCATCAAAAAGATTCTAGTACATATAAAAACAGAAAATATAAAGACAGTTTAAAATATACAGAAATATTACATAAAATGGTACATCAAGACTAATTTTCATTACACCAACAAATACATATCTACATCAAGATTTTTTAAACATGCGTATTGTTGACATGTCTTTCAGGTCTATAGGCAATTTGTTCCATACGTTAAAAGCTCTAAAAAAAAAAAACACAGACATTTGTAAGTAGTTGGTATTAGAACGATTAGTGACTAAGTTGGATTTTGAACCAAGTCAAGGATTGTACGAGTGGATTTGATGGTAGTATTTGATCTTTTCTTTATAAATATTAGTAAATTATTATGCATTTTAGTTTCAATGAGGGGCCATGATAACATGCAGTGCATATCAGTGATACTAGTCCTGCAATGATTACACAAGGAAGTGCTTCCATCCATCGGTTGCCATGTTAGCATAGACTTCCCCTGTGTGAAGGTGTTTTCCTTGTTATGCTGGAAGGCATGTGTGGATCTGTGTTACGATCGCTGACAGCAGCAGCATCACCGAGTGCTGCACGCCTCACACTTTCAAAGTCCAATTTCTCGTTTCCTGGCAATCGCAAAAGCAAATTCTATCCACTGTGATTTTCCTGGTCTTCAGAATAACAAGCTAACAGGTGGACCCATCATGTTTGTGAACTAGTAAAAGTAAGGTATCTACACGTAAAGCCATTTGCAGCAGCACTAGTGAACTAGTGAGGGTAAATGTATGAACTAACTTAATAATGTAGGGAAAAATAAGCCCAGGTTAACTAGTTACAGCCACAAAAATAATGATAAAGTGGGAAGAAGACTTCCTATTGGCTCCCCAGTTCTAAACGAAACATCCCATCTGCTTCATTTGCCCTACAGGTACTAGGTAGGGCTGAACGATTTTGGAAAATAATTTTTTTCCTCAATAATGTGATTGCGATTATTTTTTTCAAGGGCCTTTTGTCATGTATTTTTAATGAACACAAGCAATAAATCAATCCGCAATTTCAGATTAATTTAAACTTTAAATAAATATAAAATATAAATTTTAAAGCACAAATTACAGCAATAAAGCGAACAAATCTGTGACTTTACCTCTTCAACATATCTAACTAACTTCACGTTTCATGAAACATGTAAACGTGTCGCTCTGAACTTAACAAGGACAGTTCAAAAAAATAATAATTGCAGCCTTTGTGATTAGAAAATTGCGTTTTACGATATCGCGATACTATTGCAAATGCAATTAATCGTTCAGCCCTAGTGAACATGTTTCTCAAAAAAAATGCAGCACGTTCATGTGAAAGTGCATCTCAAGTACCAGGAACTTGGCTTTCTACAGTCGTTAATTAGTTTGGGTCTATTGTGAATTTACATGTCAACGCGTGAAACTTCAAATTAAAATCGTATCAGATGCTGAGCGTGCTGAAAAGGGCACCTGGTCGTGTTTAGTTGTATTTGTGACTCAGATTTGTTTTTGCTCTTTCAGTTTTTGTTCTTTTCTATTTAATATGTATTTATTTCTATTTTAATGGTTGATTCTTTCGTAGAGCCTAACTACTGTATCTATACTTACAAACAGTAAATTATTTAGTACTAATGAGATGATGATGATGATACATTAGAGATGGGGTGAATTCGGGGCCTCATGATCCAAACTCATTAAATGCTATTTTCCTGTAGACTTTTTATGGTAGCGAAATTATGAAGAGTAATCATCACATGATGAGAACATGATAATGTGAACGCTAATTGGCTGAAATCTCTATAATTGTGATAATATGTGTATCTAAGGGCTAACTGTTGATATAGTGTAAATGCATGGCCCCAAAGACGTTTTTTACACAGATTAGTAACAAAGTTTCATTATTCAGCTTTAGACTTTTCTATCGTGATGGTTGCAAATCGCTTTAAATCATTCATTTTTCTGCTGCACCTTGTCCTGCTTTGTCAATAAATCTTGTTTGTGTGAAATAGATCATTACAAACTGCCATTCTTTCACTTTGAGGACAGTTCATCTTGTCCTCGTGTCACGGTTAAGGTCTTCATATTGTAATAGCTGCGGGAGGGTAAATTCACATTGCATCGCGTGGGAGACCCATCCACACCGTCTGCTGTCAGTGTTTAGAGGAAATTATGTTTGAAATAGCTGTCAGAGATAACATGACTCAGCACCTGATCATGTCCGGAGGGAAACTGTGCCAAAAGCACAAAAATGATGATGCAATGAGGTGAGTCTAGACCAGTGTTGGGAACGTTGCTTTAAAAAAGTAATTAGTTATAGTTACTCACCTCTGGATTCAAAAAGTAACTGAGTTAGTAATTGAATTACTCTATAATAAAAGTAACAAATTACCAAGGAATTGTCATATCAAGCTTTCTCACATTTTACCGATAAAATAAATCTATATTTTCATTGATTAATTGATATGAAATAAATTAGATGATAGATATTTGTTTTTAGTGTATTGAGAACACAATTGTAATTGACTTTCTGAGGATAAAGAAAAATATTGTAAATTAATTGTAATTAGAAAAAAAATCTGGTAACTGTAATTGTAATTGAATTGTAATAGAACATGGGTAATTGTAAGTGAAAAATGTAATTGACCCCAACCCTGGCTGTATTACTATACCAAATTTCAGTTTCCTATATGGTGTAGTTCCTGAGATATTGGAAGCTGAAAATGGAAGAACACATGACACACACCGACACATACACCCTCACTAAATGGTTCATATCTCAAAAAGTATTAATCCAGTCAAACTAAAAATGTACAGTGTGCCTATATTAGATAATCGCAAAACAATTGTTAAAAATGTCAGAATGTTTTTAAAGCGGTGTGTGGGACGTCCTGAAGGTGAGTTGAAATGACATGGAATGACCCACACACGCCTTAACTTATTTGGAGAAATGTCTGCAGTTTTTAACAGTAAAGAAAATAAAATCTAGTTATATCAGCTTCAACAAACACTCAGCACCTTAACACATGAATAACTCGGCACCCTTGGGTGCACAGATGTGTCAACACCCATTTGCTTTTGAAGCAGTTAATGCAGCAGGTGTGAAAATGACCTTGTTCAGTATCTTTGGTGCAAAACCCTCATGTCTGTTTGAGTTGGTTTGGGCAGTAAAATGGACAGAAAGCAAGGAAACAATCAGCTTGTTTTTTTTATCTTTCCTAAAGACAATGTATTAAGGCAGACATGGGCATCTTTTATCACAGTGGGGGCCACAAAATGTGATCTGAGGACTGTATTTTGTATATTTTCCTTTCATTTTGTGTATTTTATGTTGTCTGTTTTGTATACTTTGGAATCATTTTGTATTTTTACTGTCCTTTTGTGTATTATTGTTGACCTCTTGCATGTTTTCCTTTTGTGTATATTTTTGTACTCATTTTGTGTATATTTGCTGTTTTTTGTGGGGGTTTCCTCCCATTTTGTGCCTTTACTTTTGGTGTCACCCAAAATTAAACCAGTTGCACGTCTGTACTAATGTGTTTTCCGCTAAAACAAGTCATGCTACAGTATGTGCTTATTACACTGCCTGTAAAAAGAGGATTAATCCTATCAAATGTTTTCATGGAGATGATTTGTTCCGACAGAAAGTGTACATTTCTTCCCACCCTCACACCGTGCCTCAAGTCTTAGGCTGTCTACACAACTGCATTTTGCTTCTGTTTCCAAAACGTTTCGCATTCACACTGCAACCTTTTCAAAATGATCACTGTTTACATGAGACCTCAGTGAAACATAAAAAACGATGTAGTATACATGCCAGGCCAGTAGATGGCAGTGTGGTTTTACAATGAACCAAAATAAGCGCATGCGCAGAGATAATTCCTCTGAACACAAGGAAGAATAGAGCTTTAATCACACCTACAAAGTTAGACTCCACCCAGCCCGTGGTGGCCCCAAGCCACATGAACCCTAATAATAAAGCCGATCTCTCTTTAAGCCTGAACCCATTGCTGCCAAACGCTATTCCAATCTGTCCCGCGGCACGCCCATGTAACACACACAGCTGAGAGCTGCTCTTGACATACATGACAGTACACAGCTTCACAACGAGTTAAGAACAAGTCGTTTACGCAGTTTTTAACAACATTTATTGATACAGCCTCTATTCACCCCTTCAGAATCAATTTTTGTGCCTTCCTCGAGCTAATCCAAACACAGCGTCCGAGCCAAATCCAACCAGAGTCCGTGTTATTAAGATAGAAATTAAGCTCGACCCCGGGTTTGGGCAAATATCTAAAGCTCTAAGTAGGAGTGGTTGAGGTCAGAATCTGATACATTCATGAAATACGTCTCCACTGAACCAAGTGATGGTGAAGTAAAGGAGCCTCAGTGAACATGTCCGTAACACAGGAAGTGTTAGTTCCCTGTTTACACGGAGACGGAGAACGAAGAGTTTTCTTAAACTTTCACTCTGGAGCCTGTTTTTCTTAAAAGTTCCATTTTCAAGCACCAAAACACCATCATAGTGTAAACGGACAGACAAAACGCGACAAAACGTTTCTGTTTTCACTTGAAATATTTGTGTAAACAGGGCGTCAGCCTCTAACCTTTAATATTTATTTTGACATCTGACATCAGCTTCTGTAAGGAATGTGGATTTGAGTGTCTGACATCACTTTTTAAGCCAGAAAATGTCATTTCCATTCTTCAGACCCATACTTCCAACCCACTCTTACTCTTTGCTCTCCTATTCACTTCTTGCACTTTTTATCTCCTGCTTTGACATCAGAGCAGACGTAATCCTCCCTGTACTCACATCTCAACGTGTGGTTTAACATCACCTTCTTCTCTGTTTCCCCTTAAATCAACGTATCCTTTTCCCTTCCCATAAAACACACCCCCACCCCCAACAAAAGAAACATCCCCTTTCTCTTTATTCCCTACATGACCGCGGCAATGCCTCATGCAGCTAATGCTCAATTTATGTGGTTATATAAATGGCAGACATTGCCCTTGGATGGCTGGGACTTTTTTTCTTCCTCCTTCATCTATCACCCTAACAGGCTCAGCGTTCTGCTGAGAGTGGCTTTGTCATTGGCGTGAGATGATGAAACTACCCTCACTGCACAGCTGAAACTTTTCCCCGAGTGCATCATCTGTTTTTCGTTTTGTTTTTCTTCCCTCACTGCAGGAAAAACAAGCCAAGTTTTATGAGAATATCATGAAGATCCTACGGCCCAAGCCTGACTACTTTGCAGTCGGATACTACGGCCAGGGCTACCCACTGTTCCTCAGGGTTAGTAACTAACTCTGAGTATCATTACTAACGTTCAGGAATGGGGTCAATTATAATTGCAATCACATAATTGATAAATAATTGCAAGAAAATTGACTTTGTAATTGTAATTGGCATGCTAATTCTAAACTGTCATTTTGCCACGCAAACCCGTGGAACCATGTTACAGTTCTATGGCTTACACGTACGTAATTAACAATGATTATAATGTGTTTCATATCAAACTTTCCCATTACCTGTCCGTTCTCTTCAGAATCATTTTACCATTTAAAAAATAATAATAAATCTAGGGCTATACTGACACAAAAAGGGCTCAGACGCCCACACCGTAAATATTAATACCAATATTTTCATTGATTAGGAAGTCTAACAATGTAATTAAGTGACGAGAAACAAATGAGATGATAGATGATATTTTTTAGTGTATTTTACAGCTGGTTTAAGACATGGGTCAAAACTGACCTGATATGCGAACACAAGAAGAAGGTTATGTTTTATGGGCTTATTAAAAATTATCATTTTAATTTGAGTTGTAATTGGAAAAAAAATGTCGGTAAGCGTAATCATAATTGAGTTGTAATTGAACATGTATATAATTGAAGACGTAATTGTAATTGAAAAATGTAATTAACCCCTGCCATGGTAACATCTAATGTTCTTTAACTGGGGTTTGTTGAGTTAGTCTCAGTGGTTCTGACAAACAGTAAAAATGTGTTACACAACATACATTTCCATGATAAACTAGTTTATTAAAAATAAATTATAAAAAAAAAAAGTGTGTGTGCCCCAATAATATCTATAATAATAATTATAATTATATTAAAAATAATAATTGATTTTATTTATATAGCACAATAAAAAATAGAAAGTTTTGGTCAGAGATTAAAACAGTGGGAAAAAAAAAACAGAAACATAAAAACAAGTTAGAAGTTAGAACTACAAATCAGGGAAGGCTCAGTGATTAAAGTATGTTTTAAGAAGTGATTAGAAAATTGTCACAAGCCTTTGTTTTGGGAGTAAGAAACGTATTTATTTTTTCAATTTACAAAGGGTTTGTTGAATGCACTGAGGGAGCTGGGTTAGAACCACTGAGTAATGTGTATTAAGAGGCTTACTCTTGAAATATATATTACTAAGTGCATTAAGGATTCAATGATTCGTAAATGTCATTCGTGTTCATGTGAACATGTACAGAACAAAACTGCGTAACCTAATCCCCTGTTAAGCCCTTTTATAAACACATAAATCTAAAGAGATTTATATATTTTTATATATAAAAATAAAGAGAGAAAAAAAACAAATATCAACTTTTTTCAGCAGCAGAATGTAAATTATGAGAAAGAAACAGTTTGTCTCCATTTTTAATAAATACATTAAAAAAACAGGCTTAATTATTACATCAGCTTTCTATAGGCTGCTATTCACCCCACCCTGCCTCCTATAATACAGTTATTCAGCTTCTGTTTGTGTGACCTTGGATGGAACTGCAGCAGAGATATACAGCCAAGAGGCTCAAGAGCTAGAAGACACTTTTAATCATGCATTTCTTAAATACTATATTAGTATTCATCAATTGTAAAAGAGAGTTCATTGATTTGCATAAGTCACATTAAATTCCTCCCTAAACAGGGAAGTGTTCTCATTAGCGTCACTGATGCCAGGATTTTTAGAACTACAGCCATCACAGGTTTTTAAACACTGCTGCAAAGTGGTTAAAAAAAAAAAAAAAAAAAGGAGACGGTAAATTACCCTGTGCTCAAACCACGGGTAGCAGATACACATAAATTAAGGGTCATGTGATCATTTATTTTCATTCTTGTCTTTTTCTAGATTAAAAAAAAAAAACCTCAGCAGTGTTGGAAATGTCACACTAATGCACTATACACTACAAATTCAATAAGCATATACTGTCTACTATCTACGGTACTATAAGTATGATAGGGATGATATACTTCCAACTTTCCCAAGATGCATTTGGAACATACAACGACAAAAAACTTGAAACCGACTAAGGCTAAATATCTCTGTTGATTCTCAACCTTTGAAAGTTCTGAAAACATTTTAGGTGAGAAAGTTGAATATAAACATTTGATCCATAAAAGACAAAGGAAACACATTTCATGCTGACTTTTCAGAGATTTTCAGACACCCTCCATTGTGCAACTGACAAAACTTCTGGTTAACTTCAAAACAAGAGCCCTATTTACAAAAGTGTTAAAAACTAATGGAAGACAAGAAGAGATGTTTTTATTTTGAAAAGAGAATGTTTCATTTATAGCTTGAAGCCGTTCCCAGGACCATTTAACATTCTGCTTGCAATGCATCATGGGGCGGTTGAGTATGACTAGTGTGCCCACCGTGCATATTTCATTTAATGTCCCCATATAGTATATATTTTGGGTATTTCTCACATACTCAATCTTTTCATACTATCTAATATGACATACTCTTTTAGACGTCAAACTTAATGAGTACTACGTTAGTAGACATTTCAAACACAGCCTTAGTGTTGCTAAGATGCACTTTTTTTGTTTTTTTTTGGTATATCCTTGTTGTTTTTAACTCCACCACTAACACCTTTGTATTGGGGATGTAATATATGAAATATGAAAACATTTAAAAAAAGGAATGTAATATAGAATATTTTATGAGCAGGTCCTACTGTGCTGTGGGTTTTTTTTAGCATTAAAATTAATGAAGTAAAAATGTGACAAAGAAACTGCTCTAGAGTCTGATTTCCTCTGACTGTAGAACAAGGTGTTTATCCACCGGGGGAAGGAGTACGAGCGCAGAGAAGACTTCCAGAACCAAGTGATGAGCCAGTTTCCCAGCTCAGTTCGCCTCAACACCACCACCATGCCCGGAGAGGACATCAAGAACTCCCCCCTCCAGTGTATCCTACAAAAACAAAACACATGTATTTATTACATTTACATAAATATGATTGGAACAATCATTATATTTAAACTAATCTAAATACAATCGCCTACGATAATCAGAGGCGTAAAGAGTACTGATATATCCTACTCAAGTACAAGTACTGTTACTTGATTGAAATTGTACTATACAGTACTCAAGTACAAGTTAAAAGTAGCTCAATTAAATAATACATTAGTACAATACATTTTAGGTTTACCTGACTCAACTGTTTTGTTTTTTCAATATAAAAATAATACAAAATAACATCAAAAATGAAGTGCAACCAAGATCTGTTTGATCCTGATACTTTTTGTTTTAGCATGATGGCGAAGCCTGAGGCTTCTGCAGAGCTAATGCTAATGAGCTAATGCTACCATGTGCTGCAGTGGTCGACGGTCGACACAGCCATTCTGACCTTTGTATATGAGATATTTATATTTTGTATGATTTGATGAAACCCATTTGAGGAGGTGGAAGCCACCACTGAGCTGCTGCTACTCTACGTCACACATTTATTTCTGAACAAACTGGAATCAGATATCCAGTGTTTCACGGTGCAGCCAGTCCTTGAGATCCCACATCGCTTAAAGAGTAAACCTGTCCCGGACCAGATCATCAAGTCAGTTTTCATTCCATAAAACAGGAATTATACATTTAAAATCTTTCTTTAAAATAACCTCTTCTCTTTGTCCCATTGGTTCATGGTGCAGCTTTTACAAGTCCAACTATGTGCAGCGATTTCATTACTCCCGACCTGTGAGAAAAGGACCTGTGGACTCCAACAATGAGTTTGCTGTGAGTGCCTTTTTTAATGTTTTTTTTTTTTTTTTTTGTGCCAGTAAATGTCAAATTTAAAAGAAATCAAAACATGTATCTTGCTCAACCCCTTATATTTCTCACAATTCACACAGATTTTTGATTTATTAAAAATTTTGCCTAAAGTGAATCAAAATGTTGAACCCTATTGTAATACACATCATTTTTACTATTAGGGCTCAAGCAACAATGATGCGTAGAACCCTATTGTAATGTACCTCATTTTAACTATTATGGCCTAAGCAACAATGATGCATAGAACCCTATTGTAATGCACCTCATTTTAACTATTACTGTATGGCCTAAGCAACAACGATGCGTAGAGTAGAACCCTATTGTAATGTACCTCATTTTAACTATTATGGCCTAAGCAACAATGATGCGTAGAACCCTACTGTAATGTACCTCATTTTAACTATTATGGCCTAAGCAACAATGATGCGTAGAACCCTATTGTAATGCACCTCATTTTAACTATTAGGGCCCGAGCAACAACGATGCGTAGAACCCTATTGTAATGCACCTAATTTTAACTATTAGGGCCCTAGCAACAACGATGCGTAGAACCCTATTGTAATGTACCTCATTTTAACTATTATGACCTAAGCAACAACGATGCGTAGAACCCTATTGTAATGTACCTCATTTTAACTATTATGACCTAAGCAACAACGATGCGTAGAACCCTATTGTAATGCACCTCATTTTAACTATTATGACCTAAGCAACAACGGTGCGTAGAACCCTATTGTAATGTACCTCATTTTAACTATTATGACCTAAGCAACAACGATGCGTAGAACCCTATTGTAATGCACCTCATTTTAACTATTATGGCCTAAGCAACAATGATGCGTAGAACCCTATTGTAATGCACCTCATTTTAACTATTATGGCCTAAGCAACAATGATGCGTAGAACCCTATTGTAATGCACCTCATTTTAACTATTAGGGCCCGAGCAACAACGATGCGTAGAACCCTATTGTAATGTACCTCATTTTAACTATTATGGCCTAAGCAACAATGATGCGTAGAACCCTATTGTAATGCACCTCATTTTAACTATTATGGCCTAAGCAACAATGATGCGTAGAACCCTACTGTAATGTACCTCATTTTAACTATTATGGCCTAAGCAACAATGATGGGTAGAACCCTATTGTAATGCACCTCATTTTAACTATTAGGGCCCGAGCAACAACGATGCGTAGAACCCTATTGTAATGCACCTAATTTGAACTATTAGGGCCCTAGCAACAACGGTGCGTAGAACCCTATTGTAATGTACCTCATTTTAACTATTATGACCTAAGCAACAACGATGCGTAGAACCCTATTGTAATGTACCTCATTTTAACTATTATGGCCTAAGCAACAATGATGCGTAGAACCCTATTGTAATGCACCTCATTTTAACTATAATGGCCTAAGCAACAATGATGCGTAGAACCCTACTGTAATGCACCTAATTTTTACTATTAGGGCCCTAGCAACAACGGTGCGTAGAACCCTATTGTAATGTACCTCATTTTAACTATTAGGGCCCGAGCAACAACAGTGCGTAGAACCCTATTGTAATGTACCTCATTTTTACTATTATTTGTACAAAAAAGTGATTGCATTTTTGAGGGCCTAAACATGTTCAAAAACTCATCAAAATTTGCTACGAAATTCTGTAGAATTCTGACATCATCAGTGTAGAGGTAGAACTGATGACATCATCACTGTAGTGGTAGGACTCTAACATACAGTGATGATGTCATCGGTTAGAACATTGGTCCTACCCGGCTAATCACTGCACTCCATAGCCATGTGCGCGCCAGAGCCAATCACTGGAGAGCTTTACCTCCATGTCCCACACATTTTGGAACATACAGTGATGATGTCATCCCTATGTTCTAATGTTCTAATCGTATCACTGGAGAACCCACCTCCAGTAAGTTATGGTTTAACCCAACCATTGTTCATAGTCATAGCGCCACCTATTGGTATAAGGAAATCATAGGCATTATATTGGCACAGAACAAAGCTTGTGATATAATCCTTGAAAATGGTCGGCTACGTCTCAACACCTTAAAATTTCTGCCGCACCCCGACATGCAACACACCTCAACGTTTGCCACGCCCTGACATGCGTGTGATTGCGAGGGCCCGTTGAACGCTGCTTGCAGCTTTAATTACATTTATAATGTTCAGGGAAAAAAAAGACAAATTATTGGAGTTATTGTTGATGATGTTTGGAAAATAAAAGAATATTATCTCAAAAACAGAATTTTCTTCACAGCATTTTGAATTTTGCTCTCAAGTGGACAATTGGAGTCAATGCAAAAATGTCATTTTGAAATATAACTTTTTATGGATCCAATAAATTATTGGTAAAAACAAATTGCCAACATTTCCTTGCTGAGTAGGTGATATTTGTTACTGATTTAATTGATTGTCAATTTTACATTATTATTATTATTACAAGATTTGAAGGGGCCAAAGAGTTTTTCATTTTTTTAAGGAGGTCACAGCAGAAAAACTTTGGAAACTATTGAAATTATAAATTCAAGCCTCAACTGATGTAAAATTCACATTAGAATGCCACCTTTCATCATCTTCCTACACTTGTTGTCAGAATTGCCTCATTTTGGCTAAAATCCAGATCATTACTGTGCAGCAGCTACGTATATTCCTGTTGTTATGGATTGTTTTGTGTCTGCACAGCCTACATTGGGTGTTCACATCATCTTTGCGACAAGTGGTCTCAGCAACGTTTTGGATAGTGATGGTGTTAGATGTTTCTTCCACTGTCCCACAGGGTTCCTTTTTAAAGTTCTATTCAAATCCTAGTGCTTCATGAGATTAACTCAGACTGTGAAGCATCACAGGGTGTACAGTAAACACTGATATTTACATTATTCAAGGTGTGGCCGGATTCATCCTGATTATTGTCAAGATAGCAGCCATTTATTTTCATCCATCCCATGCAAAACACAGGAGGTGCACTTTATTGTGAGCAACTGTCTTTTAGTTTAGTTACTCATTAAGTAATGGATGCATGTGTGTGTGTGCGTGTGTGTGCGTGTGCGTGTGTGTGTGTGTGTGTGTGCAGGGAATGTGTGGCTACTGGTTGAAACTTCAGTCCCTCCTTTTCAGTTGAGGTTAAGCAGTGGATGAAATGATACAAAGTTGATTTTGATTTAGTTTTAGTCCAAATTTAGTCATCAGGACGAATTCAGTTATAGTCTAGTTTTAGTCAACAGCTGATTAACATCAGAAACTGTGTCAGCAACATTTGTACTTAAATTGCAGAGAGGAAGAGATCAAGGACTGTTTGGAAAGCAAAATAAAACCAAAAGCATCCAACAGTAGGCGCTAGGGATGTAACGATTAATCGTAAGGCAGTTAAAAATCGATTCATAGGTACCACGGTTAACATCGATGCTCTGAAAATTGAATTGCAGTACTTTTTTTAAACAGCAGAGGGCGCTATATATATGAATCCTTCCAGAAGCGGACGTGACGGGCGGAATCTGCTACTATTTTCTTTCTGGCCGCCATTTACTGTTAAACATGCTCATAAATGATTCTTTACCCCTTTAGCACCGAAAGAATATCTGTAATATTACGTGAATATCTGTAAAAGTCACGTTTTTCTATTAGCTCTGTCTGCTAGTGCATAGCATCTCTTCTTCACTGGTGGAATAACTGCATGCCAACCGACTACTGGGTTACCAGCGCCCTCTGCTGGTCCAAACAAATATCTGACGTAAATACAGTAAAATGACTGTTTTTTTTTTTTTTAAAGTCCAATTGTTAAGGCACAAAATACATTTTCAGTTGCACTTTTAAAAAGAAAAGAACTATTATGCAGTTTTGAATTGTTTACTATAGAACCAGAATTTAAATTAATAGGTTTCTTCTTCATTTGTATTATTCCTTTATGTATTTTATTCAAGATTTATTTTTAGTTAAATTGCATCATTTTGCATAGTTTATCAAGGGATTCTTTTGACAATGAAAAATAGTATAGTATTTTCCCCAAAAAAATAAAGGAATATTTGTCAACATTACCATTTTGCAAATTAAATCGTGAGAAAATCGTATCGTGAACCCAGTATTGTGAATCGAATCGTATCGGGAGTTGAGTGAATCGTTACATCCCTTGTAGGCGCCGTCACTGAATACATTTCTATGGGATTCATGATGATTAGAAAGAAAGTCTATTCAAAATATACAGCTTTGAATGTAAATAATTAAAGGTTGTATCGTGTGACAAGACATCGTGAGATTAAAACGTCACAAAACAAGTTGTATCGTTCAGAGTAAGTTTGTCCTGAGTTAAAGTCAATAAAAGTGTTTTTTTTCCCAACTGATATTCAAAAAATTAAAATATTATATAGTTACAATCTATCGTATCACCAACTCAGTTTATTGTCCCACCGCTACAAATTATCTTAAAACTTGAACAAACTGACATGCATGAAAAAGATGTTTGCAAAATGCCAGTAATGTTTGTAAATCATACTGTCCGTTACAACATAGCTTGATTAATGACTGAATAGGATAAATGATGAAATAATTGACTTGATAAATAAAGGAACAAACAGAAACTGCATTATTAATATTAAATGATTGTAGACCTACCAAGGCAAACTTAATTAAGGCAAACGTCTGTCCCACACGTTACAGTGAGCTTTGTTTTGAGTAAACTGCCTTTCATTTGTTCACGTGACAGTAAAATCTCTGTATTTCAGTCCATGTGGATCGAGCGCACCACCTTCACCACTGTGTACAAACTGCCTGGGATCCTTCGCTGGTTTGAGGCGACTGACATGAAACATGTAAGATTGTAAATGTGTGTTTTCACTTTCATTCTGACCTGTATGTTGTCGCCGATCACATTATTTATTACCTATACCTCTGTACAAATGTATTTCCTTAACATCTCTCACATACCAGGGTGACATCAGACATGGGCAAGTGGCGGCCCGTGGGCCACATGCGGCCCTTGGTCCAGTTTTGTGTGGCCCCAAAAAAAAATTGTAATTCATGAGTTTGGAAGTTACATGAAGCCCAGCGTAACACACAAAACTCCGTGAAACAACAGCAAAATGCACAAAATGTCAACAAAAGAACACAAAATGATTTCAAAGACACACAAAATACCAACAAAATTGCACAAAACAACAGAAAAACACACAAACTAACAACAATAAGAAAAAAATATAACAAAAACACATAAAATGACTCGAAAAACACAGAAAATAACAACAATAACACAAATAATATAACAAAAACACACACAATGACTCAAAAAACACACAAAAAGGCAACAAAATTGCACAAAATAACAGAAAAATACACAAAATAACAACAATAACACAAAAGATATAACAAAAACACACATAATGACTCCAGAAACACACAAAATAACAACAATAACACAAATAATATAACAAAAACACACACAATGACTCAAAAAACACGCAAAAAGGCAACAAGAATTCACTATATTGACAAGAAAATAGACAAAATGACTTTTAAAACACACAAAATGTATAAAAACTCAAAAAGCACAAAGAAACCAACACAAAAGGACTACCTGTGTTAATGATCACATTGGTCTTTATTCTAAATGCTGACATGAATGTTGATAATCGTCACTTTTTGTGGCCCCTGGTCTGATAGAAGTAGCCCATCTCTGCTCTACATTCTTCTTCTTTCCAGACCACTCTGTCTCCATTGGAGAACGCCATAGAGACGATGGAGTCAACCAATGAGAAGATTTTAACCATGATCAATCAGTACCAGGCTGACTGGACTCTTCCCATCAACCCCCTCTCTATGTTGCTCAATGGTATTGTGGATCCAGCAGTAATGGGCGGCTTTGCCAAATACGAAAAGGTACATTTGTTCAGCTGAAGTTAAACTAAAGTCTGTTTGTGAAACAGTCAGATTCTAAACGATAAAGTTTGTTCTGAGACATAATAAACAAACGTCAGCAGTGACAATGACCTGAAAAAGAATGAGTTTGCAATCATGAGCCTGAAGTGGCAAAGTGTGTTATTTGTTGAGCATGTGATGTCAGCATTATTGCCAGATGTCTACACGACAGGACAGTCAGCCTCCTTCTGCTGTAACATATTGATAATTAGTTAAACTCATCCATGGCAGCACTTTTCTGTCCTTCCTGTTTCAGTTTGGGTGGCAACAAAATGTCTGTAATGTTAACTGTAATTTCAAACGTTGTCAAATTCTACATGTTTAATCTTAGAGTTTTTGACACTAATTCTCTGCACTTTTTCTCAAACACACCAACTTTAAATTGATACAAACACCTGAGACTGAAAGTAAACTGTTAGGCAAACTAAAGCTTTCATTCTTTTTTTTTAAAAAAAAACAATAAAATGTACATATAAACCTGCCCTGGGGAAGAAGTTGTCACTTTAAAACCATTTTACCATAAATCATATTGGACGATTTCATACAAGTCTGATTTTGAACGAAAGATTGAGATAATCATGCTATGAATAAAATGAAAGTGAAATATGCATCCTAGGATACAATAAAAACATTTTCTTCTTACACCACATGCCAGAATATATTGACATTTATTTCTATTTTGAATGGAGACGTACAGTAGGCCTTGTTTTCCAGCTGATCATCATCATGTAACACTGAGTATTTTGTATGGATCAGGCCTTCTTCACTGATGAGTATACTCAGCAACACAAAGAGGACGAAGACAAACTGTTGCGCCTCAAAGATCTCATCGCATGGCAGGTAGCGACCCCTTTTTTACACACCTGTATTAAGTGAGGATGCAGGTGTCACTATTATTATCTATTATGTTCTTTTCTTCTACGTTTTCAACCCATTTCAGCCTTTTCAACCTTTTTCCACCTTATTGCTAATGTTAAACTATAGCTACATTAGCACTTAGCTAATGCTTAGTCAATGCTGTTGCTTGGCTAATGCAAATTTAGTGCTAATGACAGGTGTTATTGCTCGGCGAATGGTAATGCTAGGTTAATTCTAATGCTATGCTAATGCTAGGTTAATTCTAATGCTATGCTAATGCTAGGTTAGTGCTAATGCTTGGCTAATTATAATGCTACGCTAATGCTAGGTTAGTGTTAATGCTTGGCTAATGCTAACATTAGGTTAATGCTAACACCAGGCTAATGCCAAAGCTAGGTTAATGCTAAAGCTAACATTAGGTTAATGCTAACACAAGGCTAATGCCAAAGCTAGGTTAATGTTAATGTTAATGCTAAGCTAATGCTAATGCTAATAATAAGTTAATGCTGTGCCAATGCTATGTTAATGTTATACCAATGCTATGCTAATGCTAGATAATGCTGGTAATGCTAATGCTAACATATGCTAATGTTAACATATGCTAATGTTAATATATGCTAATGTTAACATATGCTAATGTTAACATATGCTAATGTTAACATATGCTAATGTTGATTCTAGCTAATGTTATGCTAATGCTAATGCTAACATATGTCAATGCTAATGCTAAGCAAATGCAATACAACGCAGGACAGCACCTGCACCCTCACTTGCATTTTCTTCAGGAAATGCAAATATTCTGGTTTTTCTGCTTTCATAAATGGTTTGTTTGATGTAGGGAAATGTTTGTTTATAGATCCCATTATTAGGAGGAGGAATTGTTATTCACGGCAAGAGGGTGACAGACGTTCTGCGGCCTTTCCATGAGCGCATGGAGGAGTGTTTCAAACAGCTGAAGAAGAAAGTGGAGAAGGAGCACGGAGTGAGGGAGTTGGTAAGAACAACAGGGCTGCACTATGAAGTGAATTAGTTGAACCAGGCACATTTAAAGACCGAGGTACTCTGAGTAGTGTTAATCTGGGATTTGTACCTTTTAATGTCTCTAAAGTCAGAACATGAAGTTAATGATGTCATGAAAGAGGTGCAATAATAGTTGTTTTCAGAGGATTTCAGCTGATGATCGTTTCTGAGTAATTTGAATTCCTTTAACACTGTTTTCACATTTTTATCTTTTTTTCAGCCTGATTTGGTCAAGAGGAAGTCCACTCGTCCCTGCTCCATGGTACGCTCTTTTCGTCAGTCGGTTGTTTCCATTTCCTCACTTCAGGGGTCAGAGTGTGGGACTCCAACCAAGATCCACGTTGACAGGTAACCAGTATCAGATGTGACTATATAATTAATTACAATTATGACATGATTGTAATTGTAATTGGAAAAAATCTGTTGCTATTGTAATTGACTTGTAATTGAGTTCAGATAATTGACTTTGTGATTGTAATTGGCATGGTAATTCTATAAAAACATAGTTGTTACTATCTAATTAAATGCAAACCTATGGTTACAGTTCTATGGCTTACACACATACGTAGTTAATTATTAAAATATGTTTCATATCCACGTTTCCCACTACCTGTCAGTTCTATTGAGGATCATTTTACCATTAAAAAAAACCTGAAACTGTGGGTTATACTGACAGAAAAAAGGCTCAGACGCCCACAGCAAAAATATTAATACCAATATTTTCATTGATTAGGAAGCCTAACAAGGTAACCAAGATATGAAAAATAAATTGGATGATAGATAATATTTTTTAGTGTATTATACAGCTGATTTAAGACATCTATTAGGGGGAATAAAGGGGAGAGTTTTTTGTGGCCCATCCATAAAGTCAGCAAAATGATGGTGCATTGTTCTATGAATCTGTGATAAAAACATTGATTTATTTATCTGAATAATATCCACTGTTATCCATTAGTTTTATTATTATTTGCGCCATCTTATATAGTCATCTTAAAGAAGTAAATCCTTGCTTTAATCAAAATTAAATGGGTTAAAAGTGACCAAAAATGGTCGAAAAGGTGATGAAATGGGATTTTAAAAACAACAGAAATTGGTTAAATGTTGCAGAGTGGCCAAAAAATGGAGAGAAAAAGGTGGTAAAAAAAGTGTTTAAAGTGTAAAAATTGGCAGATATGGGGGAGGGTAGGGGGGTTGGGGTAATGTAATTTAAAAAGTAGGAACAATTAGTTTAAACTGGCAAATAATGGCCATTGAAAATCGTGAGTGTGGTTAAATTGGAAAAAAATAGCACGAAATATGGTGAAAAGAGGTTAAAGGTCACCATAATGGGTCACATTAGGTGTGAAAAGTGATGGAAAGGGTTTATAAGTGTCAAAAATGTCTTTAAAGTGGGAAAAATTTGCAGAATAGACAGAATAGGCATTCACATTTGATGGAGGAGTGGCAGAAAATGGAGTAATATAGCATAAATACATTAAAGCATAGGGCATTAACATTAATTTACAGTTTTTTAATGCTAATGGATGATGAAACGCTCTAAACCAAAGAGAATGATTCCACACATATTTCTACCTATTGCCTAGAACAGATTGTGTGATAGATTTTGTATTTATTGTCTTTCAGAGATATAAAATAAAAATTGTATTTTTTCACTTAATCTTTTTTTTTCTTGTTATGTCATAGATTATCATAGATAATCGCAGTATCGTCATATCGTGAGATAATCGTTACTATGAGCTGTGTATCGCATATCGTATCGTGAGGAACCCAGAGGTTCCCACCCCTAGTAAGCACCGGTTTTATTAATGTCAACATCAAATCAGCGCACGGGTGGGTAACATGCGAATGTCAGAAACAAACATGGGGCACGGTGCACGTAAGAGACCCATCGGATCTATTTACATAATCCATGTATCAAAGTTAAAGATTATCCATGTTATTGTGCAGAAAAAGGAATGTTTCAACAATTTACAATTGCCCTCTGCTCCATTCTCTATCTACCGCGGATCACAGATGGATGAAAGAACGCTGTCCGCAAAGGACTCTATGAGACCGAACCCGAACACAAGTTCTAAATATCTGACCGAACTCGACCCGTTGGGTCCTGTCAGCGTTTGGTCGGGTGTCCGCAATATCAGCTGTGGTCCGGTGATGAGAACAAACATCTGATGCACGGCCCCGAGAGTTACACTAACCACCGTGGTCTTACTATGGAGTCTGATTTCTAGATCCTGCCCCATTCTCCTTAAAGAGGAGCAAAAAAAAAGGGAAAAGTGATGAAAATAGGTTCAAATATGGCAAATTTGGTGTAGTTGTAGAAAAAGGGTAGGTAAAAAAAGGCATCTGGCGACCCCCCTCCCCAAGATTGAGAACCCCTGCCCTTAACCAACCTGATGCGTTCTTGCTGTGGGACAGTGTTTGCTGCCCAGACTTTCTACATAATTTCAGCTAAATGTTATACAGCGTAAATGTAACCGTTGTTTTTTCATAGTTGCTTCCCTCCAGAATCTCCAAACTCATGGACCTCCACCCTGCAGCGCTCCAGTGGCAGCACCAGTATAAACCCAGCAGAGGAGACTTCGCCCACTGTCGGGGAAGGGGAAGTCAAACTGAGAAAGACCAAAAAGAAGAGGAAGAGGAGCAGCATGATCTTCATCACAGAGGAAAGAGAGAGGACAAACACACTGGACTGTAAACGGGTGAGAGCCTCAGGAACAGGAGCACAAACTGTAGCGTTCATATGATCTATATTCATAGACGATCTCTGTCTCCCTCTAGCTGTCTAAGAAACAGGAGTTCAGAAGCGACACCAACTTGTCTGAGCCTAGTGTGGGAAACGTGACGCTGACTCATGCCAACTCCAGATCTCTGCCAGCAATCACAGGTACAAGCCCAACACACGTCCTCGTTCTGCACACGAAAGAAGAGAAGAAGAAGAAGAAGAGAGGAGTAGAAAGGAAAAACAACTGTGTATTTTTGACATGTCTGTCTCTAACTTTGAGCGTTTTTAGCCCAGTGTGTTTAAACTGCTCTACAAACTAGCTTCAAATGACTGCTTATAAATGGCCTAGAAAATATCTGTGGAACACAATCATAAAATGCATGATTTCATCTCAAATACAAGGAGAGAAATGTTACCGTTGACCCCATAGTCTGGGTCACCATGAGGAAAAATGTAACATAATGAAATAAGGACCAATGACTGACGATGTCTAAGCTTTTTATTCAAAATATTTATTAAACAAAATGGCTTTAATTAGACCATTAACTAGCATTAGCAAAACATTGCCATAGCAATGCTATAGCATTAGCATTGACCTAGCTTTAGCATTAGCCTAGCATTTATACAGCATAGTGTTAGCATAGCATTATCATTAACCTAGCTTTAGCATTAGCATTAACCTAGAATTAGCATTAACTTAGCATTAGCACTAACCTAGCAATAAAAATAGCCTGGAATTAGCCTATCAATAGCTTTTATTAGGCAGAGTACATGAATTAAACTACACTAACATTTATATTATTAAAACCTATATGAAATGTGCAACTCTGCACTAGCTTAGCGTGTTTGTCAAACAAAAGTGTAGAAATAATTTAAAAAAAATTACAAATTGTGATAATATACAGTGGCTTCTTTTTTCCAAGGAAGGTTAAATTAAACTTTATTAGAGGGAAAGACATAAACAATGAGGGCAGTGTTACACCCTGGTGATGAGGAAAGGAACAGGGAAGAGGGAGTTAGGGTGGAACAATAGAAGGAGTTTGGTTGTACTGAAAGTGTAATGTGATGCTACTGTTGTGGGAGTAATTTATTAAATCCATGACACGTGGAGAAATGAAGGTGATGGTGACGCAACACCTGGTTTACATCAGTATAATGATGGTGGCTGTGAACAGAGGGTGGGTGATTACACCTAGAACCAGGGTCCTTCCTGGGTTATATTCTATTGTTTTATTTTTCTGACCTTTTACTTTGAAGGGCTGTGTCACAGCCCAGTTCACTGGCCTCCTGCCATGATCAGAGATCTGCTGAGTCAGCAGTGACTTTGGTGTTAACATTCATTCATTCATTAGCAGCACCACACACACACACACACACACACACACACACACACACACACACACACACACACACACACACACACACACACACACACACACAGGCTCCATCAGTCATGTGCAGCTTTAAATCCTGTGTGTGTGTGGCCCCTGTCTGCAGGTCTGTCTCTGGCTGTGGTCGGTGCAGCAGAGGAGGGCGACTCCTCCAGGGCCAGGAGGGACAGTAAGAGCGTGTCTTTCTGTGGCATCTCCGACCGAACAGCAGACCGACGTTCAAAGGGCGTCATTAACCTGTTCTTCAAGTCCAAGGTAGAGAAAGTGTTCAAATGAAGTTATAACTAGAGCACTCGGAGAGCGCAGACCTCCGCCAAGTATAGCACGAGTACCAGGCCGTACATACACACAATACATACACTACTACATTACCCATAAGCCACCGTGCTTAAAGAATATTTATATATATATATATATAGAGTATTTGCATTTCCTGAAGAAAATGCAAGTGAGGATACAGGTGCTGGCCCAAGTTGCACTGCATTAGCTAAGAATCAGCCTAGTGTTAGCAATAACCTAGCAATCGCATTAGCCTAGTGTGAGCATAACCCAGCATTAGCATTAGCCTCACGTTAGCATTAGCCTAGCATTAGCATTAGAATAAGGCATATCTATGTGTATATATATATATATATATATATATATATATTCTTTTGATAACCAGAACGTCACCAAAATGTAATTACCTTTTTCTTGTCCCATTTATCAATTTTCCTGAAAATTTCATCCAAATCCGTTTATAACTTGTCTAGTTATCTTGACAGATAAATAAACACAGGGTAAAACATAACATCCTGCTCTGCGCTTCACGCTTGGCGGAGATAATAATGGAAAAAACAACATTGGAGGACATAGTTGAGTGTTTTAAGAAACTTACTGTACTATACATAATAACTGTAAAAGAAGGCTGAAAATATAAGCTGTAGTTTTACTGTCGTATAATCAAAAGTTAAAGCTGAAAAAATTAAAGATAACTTTAACATTTATATTCACTGCTACAGTAGGGCTGGGCAATATGGACCAAAACTCATATCTCAATATTTTTTCTCTAAATGGCGATATATGATGTGCATCTTGATATTTTTTTACTGTCCGTCCGTCCGTACGCTGTTGTCATATGGTGAATTGTCCTTAGTCAGCTTCCCTAGATTTGACTAGCAAACCTTTGACTTTTATCACAATATTGTATTTTTAGTTTGTGTTCGAAATTTCGACTTTAATCTCATTTGTTTGACTTTAATCTCCACATCATGTTTCAACTTTACTGTTGAAATTTCAACTTTCCATCTTGTCTGCACATGCTGTCGAAGATCAACACTATATGTAGTGCAATCTTTTTGTGACAGCAATGTGTATATTATTACTGCAATTTCATAAATCAGGTAATTTCATTGCATCATCAAAATTTCAACTTTAATCTCAACATTTCAAATTTATTCTCCACATTTCGACTTTGTTCTTGATTTGCCCAAAATGAAATTGTCTCCATCCAAATTGGCCCTAATCCTCTTCTGTATGTATATGATATATCTATATATTATGTATCAACGATTGGTGCACTGGTCAGAATAAGTCTCTTCATTTCTATTCTGTGTATTTGTTTCATCAGAGCAAACCTGAGGACGGGAAACACACGGATGCAGCCAAAGACAGTCAGAACCATTTCTGAAGATACGGTTTTTTTTAATGCTTTTCATCTTTTTGTTTTTGTCTTTTTTATCACTGAAACCTCCTTCTAGAATCATGAGGATGCAAATCATCAGCCTTTCTGCCTGTTTCTGTATTCAACGCAACGGCTACACCTTCAAAATAAAAGCTTTTTAGTTTGGGCATTTTATTCTTTCCTGTCCTTTTTTAAAGCATGTACTTGTCAAACTTTTCTACACAACAATTAAATCACACAAAATCACTGCTTTACCAAACCTTAGTTTGTATGCACTGCGTCCGAATAGTCCCTCCTGTCTCCTTTCCTATCCACTTTTCCTAAACCCCCGGAAGTGTTTAAATGGCAACCATGATAAAGAGCGTTCCAATTCTCTTTAAGCTGAGGAAAGTACGCTCAATGCTTTCTTTATAACCTCCTTTAGCCTAGAAAACACTGATCCATACCAAAGGAGACAAGATAATGCTGACCCACAATTCCTTGCGGTGACAACATTTAAAGGGGCACGCACACCTAAGCATTTACGCTAACTCACAATGACCAACAAGTGACAGAGATCATGTAAGTTACCAATGCAATCATATGCCTCCATATTTTATTATATATATATATGTGACATTCTTTTAGTTTCACTTTTGTTCCTCATAGTCTGATAGCCTCTTTTCCTTTGATTTACATTTAAACCTTGTGATTTTTTAGATTATATCAGCAGAAAGTGTACTCACTGACCACACTATCTGGTTTTAATTGTGTTTCTATGATGAAAAAAGGAATTAAAGACCATCGAGCTAAGATGAATGGTTAAATATCTATGTGGTTTCAAATCCCTGAACAAACCTCGTGAGCTTTACATTAGTTGTTCAACTTGTTAATGGATTCCTGTTGTTTCGGTATCTTTAATCCTTTGGAAATAAAAAAAAAAAAAACAGGATTAGTAAAATAGGTTTTTTTTTAATGTTTGTGTATTTTTAATACGATATCCACATTTTTCATGCCTTAGTGCATTTTAACCCCAGTTTAAGCGTGCTCATCATATTAGAACTAGTTTTTAAGGTCTTATGATAGTCTTATCTCAGAAAAAAAAAATATAAAATGTTTCCATGTTTATGTCTGACTATATATTATAGCTTTACCTTTGAAATTTAGGTGTTTTTCAGTTTTCTCATGAATTACTGGATTTTAGCCCCAGTTTAAGTGTGCTCGTCATATTAGAACTAGTTTTTAAGGTCTTATGATAGTCTTATCTCAAAATGTATTTATTTTAAATGTTTCATATTTATGTCTTACCATAGCTTTACCTCCAAAACTTTGATGTTTTTACTACATTTCTTTTTATTATTCATGCCTTATTGCATTTTAACTCCAGTTTAAGTGTGCTTATCATATTAGAACTAGTTTTCAGGGTCTTACAATAGTCTTATCTCAATTTTTTATTTATTTTTTTTTTTTTTAAATGTTACATTTTCATGCCTTACTACAGCCTTACCTCCGAAATGTTGGTGTTTTTCCACATTTTTATCATTTCTCATGCCTTAGTGTATTTTAACCCCAGTTTAAGTGTGCTCATCATATTAGAACTAGTTTTAAAGTCTTTTTATAATCTTATCTCAGAAAAAAATATATAACATTTTTCCATGTTTATGCCTTACTATAGCCTTATCTTTGAAATGTTGATGTTTTTCCACATTTTTTTTTTTATTTTTCATGCCTTATTGTATTTTAACCCCAGTTTAAGTGTGCTCATCAAATTAGAACTAGTTTTCAGGGTCTTATGATAGTCTTATCTCAACTTTTTATTTTTTTAAATGTTACATTTTCATGCCTTACTATAGCCTTACCTCCAAAATGTTGGTGTTTTTCCACATTTTTATCATTTCTCATGCCTTATTGTATTTTAACCCCAGTTTAAGTGTGCTCATCATATTAGAACTAGTTTTAAAGTCTTTTGATAGTCTCATCTCAGAAAAAATTATATAACATTTTTCCATGTTTATGCCTTATCTCTTAAATTTGGGTGTTTTTCAACATTTTTGGTATTTTTCATGCCTTATTGCATTTTAACACCAGTTTAAGTGTGCTCATAATATTAGAACTATTGTTTTTAAGGTCTTATGATAGTCTTATCTCAGAAAAAAATATAAAATGTTTCCATGTTTATGTCTGACTATATATTATAGCTTTACCTTTGAAATTTAGGTGTTTTTCAGTTTTCTCATGAATTACTGCATTTTAACCCCAGTTTAAGTGTGCTCGTCATATTAGAACTAGTTTTTAGGGTCTAATGATAATCTTATCTCAGATTTTTTTTTTTTTTTTTAAAATGTTCAATGTTTATGTCTTACTATAACTTTATCTTCAAAATATTGGTGTTTTTACACAGTTTTTTTTTTCATGCCTTTTTGTATTTTATCCCCAGTTTAAGTGTGCTTATCATATTAGAACTAGTTTTCAGGGTTTTACAATAGTCTTATCTCAATTTTTTATTTTTAAATGTTACATTTTCATGCCTTACTATAGCCTTACCTACGAAATGTTGGTGTTTTTCCACATTTTTATCATTTCTCATGCCTTAGTGTATTTTAACCCCAGTTTAAGTGTGCTCATCATATTAGAACTAGTTTTCAGGGTCTTATGATAGTCTTATCTCAACTTTTTATTTTATTTTTATAAATGTTACATTTTCATGCCTTACTATAGCCTTACCTCCAAAATGTTGGTGTTTTTCCACATTTTTATCATTTCTCATGCCTTATTGTTTTTTAACCCCAGTTTAAGTGTGCTCATCATATTAGAACTCGCTTTTAAGGTCTTATGATAATCTTATCTCAGAAAAAAATATAAAATGTTTCCATGTTTATGTCTGACTATATATGATAGCTTTACCTTTGAAATGTGGGTGTTTTTCAGTTTTCTCATGAATTACTGCATTTTAACCCCAGTTTAAGTGTGCTCGTCATATTAGAACAAGTTTTTAAGGTCTTATGATAGTCTTATCTCAAAATGTATTTATTTTAAATGTTTCATTTTTATGTCTTACCATAGCTTTACCTCCAAAACTTTGATGTTTTTACTACATTTCTTTTTATTATTCATGCCTTATTGCATTTTAACTCCATTTTAAGTGTGTTCATCATTATAGAACTATAGTTTTTAAGGTCTTATGATAATCTTATCTCAGATTTTTTTTTTTTCTTAATAGTTCAATGTACTGTATGTCTTACTATAGCTTTACCTCTGAAATGTTGGTGTTTTTCAGTTTCCTCATGAATTGCTGCATTTTACCCCCAGTTTAAGTGTGCTTATCATAATAGAACTAGTTTTTAAGGTCTTATCATAGTCTTGTTTTAGAAAAAAAAAAATCTAAATCTTTTAGAGGGTTTTTCCCCCACATTTTTGTATTTTTTTCATGTCTTACTGCATTTTCACCACAGCTAAAGTGTTTAATTACCAAGTGATTTAAATGTTAATACAGCTAATAAATAAATACTGTATGATTGACAGAGTAAATGAACCAATGAGAAGCAGAGGACAGCTGGACAAGAAAAGCTTTAATGCATTAGGTTTGAAGGGGCGGAGCTTATAGGTTCAGGTAATATGTGAGTGACTATTAGCGTGAGTCATTACTACAGACATGCAGACAGTGCAGTGAAGTCTCTACATGTTGTTTACGACACAGCTCTGATCGTCCAATGAGAGTGAAGAGCATAGAACTGAAATAGTCCAATCGGAGGCCTCGAAAAACTGAGGACACTTAAAAATAATTAAAATTAAATTAAACACTGTGATGTCACAGAGAGCCCCTCCTTAACCAATTGGATGACGTCACAAATTACAGGTCATGTGATCCCATTTCAGCCAATAGTTGAATCCGATTAATCCACTTTTAAAAATATTCATTTAACGAAGCCACGCCTCTCACACCAAGCAGCCAATTGGTTGGAATGATTCTGTGTGTGTGTGTGTGTGTGTGTGTGTGTGTCTGTGTGTGACAACACAGTGTAAAAGTTGCTACAAACAAACAGGAAGTAGTTCCCGGTGGTTTGCCGTTGGTGGGCGTGGCTAAGCGAGTGGGCGGAGTCACTTCTTCTTGAACAGGCTGAAGTGTTTCTCCTTCTTGGCTGGGCTAGAGTCGCTCTGCACCATCTGAGCTCGGACCGACGGACACGAGCTTGACTCGCTGAGACACCACGAGTTTAAGACGGCCTGGATCCACCCACTCATCTCCTCCTATTGGACAACAGGGTCACATGGTCACCACCATCACATACACAGCACATAGGATGAAGGCTCAGAGGCTTCCTCACCTCGTCTTTGGCCTGGAACAGGAACTCGTTTCCGTCCGTGAGACTAAAGCAAGCAGGAAGTGGATGTTTGAATGATGTCATACATACAGGGTTTATATAGAAACGTACACAGAGTTGTAGCGGGTGCAGTCTATGTCCTGGGTGACAGATACCACAGTACACCTCTCTTTAAGAAAAAGCCTCCAAAACCTGTAACCTAACTCTTGCCTCCTCCTTTTCAATAAACATTCAGATCTACTTGAAAAGAGACTCAGACTCTTTGGCAGCCTCTTGCTGAATAACATCAGATTTGTCTCAAAAATATTCACAAACAGATTCACAATTTTAACGTGTTTTTCAAATCCACAAATACATCCACAATTTACACATGTTTTCTTATTTATGTGTGTGTATTCATCATGAATTATCATGTGTAAATCTTCAATTGTGCTTGTGTATTGAGTAAAGTGTGTGTGAATTTATTATTGAGACAAACGTAACGCAACTTTGCTCAAATCCACACGCACAGAGCTGCTGATCCACGTGTGTAGACCACCACCATCCACTAGGGGGCAGTAATGAGGTATCTGCTGAAGATTAATTCTATTTATCTACAAGAATATCTAATAACGTCACAATCACTGCAGCCTTCACTTGTCTCCTGCTGATCATAGTACAACACTTGGTTTAACAACAATATTTCATCATCATTTTAATGGATTTTTATTAGTAAAAATGTTTTTGATGACACTTCTCTTGATGTATGTGATGCTATATTTATATAACACAGAGGTGTGCACCAGTTTGGCCAAATCAATGATAGTTTATAGTAATTAAACTTATAATCCTCACCACACAGACCGTCAGACACCAATACACTATTCAGGCTGCACCTCAAGTATGACACATAGGAGGAAATAAAAACAGGATACTTTCTAAAATTGTTTTAATGTTAATTGATTATACAACAGAATATTTACATTGATTAAATAGATTTTTTTTTATAAAAAACATTAAAATTATAAAAAAATATTCAAGTGTTGTAGTGTGATCAACAGATCTCCTTTGATGGTAGGATAGAGTTATGTCATTAGTAAACAGTTATTAGAAAGAAAATTGTTCCATTTTATTACCAATAAAATCCATACACATTAATAAAAAAGTATTTTTATTTTTTTTGTCAAACCAAGTGTTATACTATGATCAGCAGGAGACAAGGGAAGGCTGCAGTGATTGTGGTGATATTGCAGTGAAGACCAATAACGTTATTAGAAATTCTTGTAGCGTCTGTTTTTGTCGGTAAATGCCTCATTACTGCCCCCTAGTGGACGGTAGGTCTTTAGACACTCGCGGATCAGCAGCTCTGAGAGTGGATTTGATCCAAGCTGTGTTAGAAAATCATTACATTAGGAGTAGTTTTCAAAGTGATCATCATGATTACTTATCAGTAATGTCTCAAGAATCATTTCATGTTTAATGTCAAACTGACCAGAAAAATATGATCTCTGCACCTATCTTGACTTGACTTTTAGAATGTGTTTGTGTCGTGAGTTATATTTTAACTTCCTTTTCTCAATTCTCCAAAGACGTTTTTACACCAAACCACAACCACACAAACCAATGATAAGAGCACAACCACCCAAATCTATCTGATTGGCTGCCGTAAAGTCGTAACCAATGGTAAATGTTTTAACCTGCACAAATCATGACATCATCTCCCGGCTTTAAAGCACCCGTGCGAAGAGCCGTCTTTGGTTTTTCAGGTGCTGGTCATGCAATGCTTTCATGAATTTTCTTTATATTTACTTTGTAACATCACAGTGCCGACACACAATCTCATCCTCATGCTGATCAAGCCAACACACGCACGCACACACACGCACCCATCTCATCTTACTGCTTGATTTTATTTCTCTATCTTTCTTTCTTTCATTAAGCATTCTTTTCTTATTATATGTACTTGAGTATTAGTCTTAGCGAGCATAAGGTTCTGTAGTGTTTGTATAAATATTAACTTGTTGATAATAAATGTTTAAACTTAACTATTTGTCTGTGGTTCATGTATCAATATTGTTTTGCTATAGAAGAGTAGATAGTTTGACAATAATTCACACCCTGAGCTATTATGAATTATTAATAACTGCTAAACAGTGTTATTCCTCTTCCAAAAAGGTGGCACCCTAATAACAGCCACATTCATAATAACACTTAAAAAACTCTCTACAGAGTGAACAGTCATGTGGTCTCTCTGACTATTGTCTGAATTCTAATCTGAGTCCCATGTGCTATCCCAGTGACATCATGATGATGTCATAGCCTCACCTGAGTTTGAAAACATGTTTCTTCTTCTTGTAGTCAGAGGCGACGTCGCATGCCGCCTCCTTCAGGCTTACTGGGGCCTGGCCGTGGAACAACGCACCCTGATTGGCCGCCTTGCTGTCCTTGTAGAAGGCCATTTCCTGGTTGTTGATGACACAGTAAACACTGTTCCACGACCTGCCAATCACAGCAGGGGGCGGGCTCAGGTGAGTCGGGCCCATGTGAGCCTCGGGCTGAGAAGTGAGGCAGTGTTTCTTACCTGTTGGACGCCTTTTTGTTAGGCCCCTCCCACAAGTGTTTTCGGTGCAGATGCCCCTCCTGCTGTGTCTGGGGGGAGTGGCTTTTGGGAGGCAATGTGGAAGAATCGTCTTTGAGCTTACTGTCAGCAGTCGGCGATGAGGAGGAGGGGCTTAACTCCTTAGCAATGCCGTTAACCAATTGGTCTCCTTCCTGAGGGAGAAAAACCAGATGGACCAATCACAACTTGGATCCATGTAGCGGTCCAACGCCTGGCTAACCTGGTTAAGTTGGTTAAACTTGTTAAACTGGTTAAACTGGTGAAGGGAACTAACCGGTGAAGTTTCCTGATCCGATGGAAGTTTGTTCTGAGTCACGTCGCTATGGAAACATACACACACAGTGAGAAGAGGACTTCCTGTCTGAAGGAGTGTCTTTGTCAAACTGACCTCTGATGATGATGATGATCTTCTTCATCTTTCTGAGTCTCTGTAGAGAGACGCTGCTTTTCTTCTTCTTCTTCTTGTTCCAGCTGCAACCTCCTGACCTCCAGCAGCTCCATCTAACACACACACACACACACACATATTTCACACTGGTGCTTCTCAAAGTGTGTGGTGCACCCCCTGTTGGGGAATGAAGGTATGACAGGTGGGGTGCGACAAACAGGAGGACATTTTCAATTTCCTGCCAACAATCTTAAAAACCTTCCTTTATTAACAATAAAGATAATCAACACTAAACAAAACACCTACACACAAATAAAGTAATAATGAAAAGCCTAAAAATTAAAAGAACATTCAATTATTAGACTGCATTAGATATGCGACCCGGAACAACATGTAACGTGGAACTAATGAAACATGATGTTACCTGTTCCATGTCAGTTCATTTCATTCTTGCACTGAATTTCCTTTTTTTTTTAACTTTTTTTACATTTGATTTTTTATGCAGGTGATTAGTTTAATTTAGTTTCTGATGAAATATGATGTAACTTATTAGTTCAATAAATTTGAAAATCTGTAATTTGTCAGGATTATTTTGGGGGCAATGGGAGCAAGTGGAGCTTGAACGTTCACCTTTTTCAAATTGGGGAATACCCAAAAAAGTTTGAGAACCAATGCATTATACACACATTATACACACGTTATACACACATTATACACACATTATAAACACGTTATACACACATTATACACACGTTATACACACGTTATGAACACGTTATACACACATTATACTTAGTACGGCCCCCCCAGGCTCAGGCCCTTGTCACTCCCCTATGTCCCCGCCCCCTCCTATAGCTCCGCCCTCACCGTGGTCAGTCTCTCCAGAGCAGAGAAGCGTTCCTCCCAGCTGGCGGCCGACTTCTCAAAGGCTTCGTGTCGTTTGATCATCTTCTCCACCTCGTCCACGCTCTGCCCGACCTCTAGACTGCTCAGGTACGACTCCTGACCCAGCAGCCACGCCTCGGCCACGCCCGCGTCCCGGGAGAACTGATGCACCTCCAGCACTGATGGAGGAGGGGCTTATTAGTTCATCATCACTGTTAATACAAGCAGACAAGGACACACACACACACGCGCACACACACACCGAGGCGGAGCCACTCCCAGCGATCCTCCCACTTGTCCATCATCTCCTTTCTCTTGTCGGTAAGTTGCAGCAGCTTGGCTTTAATCTGAAAGGAAAGGGCATTTATTGTGAAGAGTTCTGTCTGATGTGGGTGGAGCCTGATGTAGGTGGAGCAGGTAGGAGAGCATCACCTCCTTAGAGGAAAAGTGCTTCCTGCTGAGCAGAGACTGTCCCAACTCTAAACAGGAAGTGAAACTGTTGTTACGGGCGTCAATTTCTGCTTTGATTCCCTGATGGTCGTTCATCAGCAGCTCCACAGACGACACGTCTCTGTTAGAAACACACACACACACACAATATTACACACACACACACACACACAATATTACACACACACACACACACACACACACACAATATTACACACACACACACACACACAAGGTGTATTGGTGCATGTGCCTGTTCTTCTTCTTCAGGTTTTTTTAGCAGTAGTTTCCTCTTCCACTTCTTCTGTGTTTTTGGAGGTGGTTTGGTTGGCAAATAACATGTCTTATAAACATATGTTTTATTAATAAAGTAAATGACTTAGTTGTATTGAGTATATGACTTATAAGTTACAGTTATAAAAAAAATACAATATTAAAAAGTGTATCATGAAGTTTGCCTCCGATTGTAGGGTCTGTTACTTTGTACCAGCGACAACTGCTGGTTTCTAGCGGTATTGCAGTAGATTACAGGAGGCATTGCAATTCTACACATATGGATTGAAACATGCACACACAGATCAGGGTACAGACACACAGATTGTATTACGCACACAAATAGGTTTGTTACAATAATGACTCCATATATACACGCATACACATTACTCCACACACAGATACACACTTAGCGACACGCAGATGTGCGTGTGCAGCAGTGGACCATCCAAGGCCTTTAATATGAAAATAGATTTAAATATATAACACACAGACACTGGTAGGGGACTACCGGGCAGTATTACTAGTACAGCAGTACATGTAAAGCAGTACTGTATGTAATGGACTTGGACTTGATTTATATAGCGCTTTATCACCACACTGAAGCAGTCTCAAAGCGCTTTACATATCAGCTCATTCACCCAATCACTCTCACATTCACACACCAGTGGGACAGACTGCCATGCAAGGCGCTAGTCGACCACTGGGAGCAACTTAGGGTTCAGTGTCTTGCCCAAGGACACTTCGATCCCAGTACCTGACTATGTGTCGAACCCCCAACCTCTCGATCAGAAGACGACCCACTACCACCTGAGCCACGGTCAGTAATGTGTATTACTTCAGGTGTACTCCAGTAGTGCTGTGGTCCTACCTGGGGTTCTCCTGGCTCTCGATGAGTCTGATCATGTTCTCCATCCACAGCAGCAGGTCTCGTATGGCGCTGAGGAACCTGAACCTGTGTGCGGTGTCGGTGAGGCGGAGGCTGCGTGTGCTGCAGGCGTCCAGCAGGAGGCGCCACTGCTCAGACACCTCGCTCTCTCTGCGCTGGATGTCGTCTGCTTTGTCTCCAGCGTACGACGACTGCAGACGAGCCGCTTCCTCCTGCAGCTGTCGCACCTGCAACAGACAGAGATCAGAGGTCAGGGCGATAATGATCAGTCTGATCAGAGCAAGAGTCTGCAACATGCGGCTCTGGAGCCTCATGTGGCTCACTATAGCTTTCAAAAAAATATTGAAATAAATGTTATTTTCTTACAGAGGGTATTAATGATTAATCACATTGTGCAATAACTCAGCCACCTTCCTACTTCACCTCCTGCAACATCTACAGATCATCAACTTTCCTGCACCTGTGTTTAACCTTGAGTTTAAAATCCCTGGTAAGATAATTAAACCAACTAAAACACTATTCTGGAAGAAAATAGAGTGACCAAATTCATTTAACTTCCAATGTGCCAGCTAAATATACATGTTTGATATGTGGCAAGAAACGAGCCAGAAGGATTTTAATCCAGAAGAGAGGAGACAAAATGGCTCCTTTGAGAGTAAAGGTTGCCGATCACTGGATCTGAGCTCTGACCTGCGTTTTTAGGGCCTGGACGTCATGTTGGAAGGCAGCGTGCGTCCTCTGCAGAGCTTCCACCGTGCTTTGGTCACGGCCGAGCTCCTCTGGGATCTTCTGCTGTTTGTCTGCGATGCGTGCGAGGATCTCCTTAGCGTCGTGGTAGAAACGGTGCAGCTCGAAGGAAGCGGCGAGGATCTGCGTCCGAGTGTCCACGAGCTCCAGCAGGTCGGCCCACGACTCGTTCAGCCCGTCTTTCCACTCCGCCACCAAGGCGGCGTCGCCGTGACCGCCATTTATCAGCTCGTCTGCCATACGGTTCACGGCATCCACGCGCTCCTGCCCCGTGCTCCCCGTGTCCAAGGAGAACTCCCGGAAATGCTCCTGCAGCATCTGGACCGAGCAGAAGAAAACCACTGCGTTATCATAACATATCATAGTTTTCCTGCAGTCTTCGCTTAATCAATGTCTGTGTTGGGAGTTAATGTATTATCTATTTGCATACATTGTGCTACCTTTTTCTTTACAGATGTATTTTATTCAAGAAAGAGGGTTTGTCTCCTTGAGGAGGCTCTTTATTTATATTTATAAAAATGCATTTTAAACAAAATGTAATCTGTAGCTATTAAAGAACGAGTAAGATGCAGCACTCTGCATGTTCATGCCATGTAACCCTGTAAGTTGTGGCATTGTCTGATAAATGTCATTATTTCACGCTTTTATCAGGTTAAGTATTGATAATTCTTTTTTAATGTGTTTGAAAATGGTGCAGCTAATAATGTGAACGATAACAATTTAGGCAAGGCAAGGCAAATTTATTTATATAGCGCATTTCATACTCAAGGCAACTCAATGTGCTTTACATGATAAAACATTCAATTGTTTAAATCAATAAGAACATTTAAAATCATCAGTAAAATCAATAAGAACATTTAAAATCATCAGTAAAATCAATTAAAATCATCAGTAAAATCATCATTACATCAACAACATGACAAAAAATCTCTCTCTCAATCATATGCAGTAGAGAAAAAAAGTGCCTTTAACTTTGATTTAAAAATGTTTACATTGGATGCTGACTTCAGCTCTGCTGGCAGTTTGTTCCACTTCTTTGCAGCATAACAACTAAAAGCAGCATCACCATGTTTACTGTGAACTCTGGGCTCCACTATCTGATCTGTGTCCATAGATCTGAGAGACCTGCTGGGTTCATACCTGACTAACATGTCACTGATGTATTCTGGACCAAACCCATTCACAGATTTATACACCAGCAGCAGAACTTTAAAGTCTATTCTGAGGCTGACTGGGAGCCAGTGTAAAGACTTTAAAACTGGAGTAATGTGCTCTGACCTCTTTGTTCTGGTTTAGTCTCCTTTCAAAACTACAAGTTCTTATTGTTTAATTTTCTTACAACTATTTAATTTAATTAAGTTTGATAAAATAAAATCAAAACTTTTATGGAGACATTGAGACTTTTTGTTTTCTTTAAAAAAATAATCGGGAAAAATTCTAAATCGAATTTTTTGTGAGAAAATCAGAGATTTTATCTTTAGGCCAAATCCCCCATCCCTAATACATATACATACTGTGTACATACGCAATGGTCCATGAGAAATCCAGGAAAAAGTAATCAAGAGAGACTGAGAAAAAAGCACAAAAACTATTTTCTGAGAAAATTTGAGTTATAAACTCATGCTTCAAATAGCGCTATCTGAGGTTTTTAAAACGGTAAACTTTGTGCGTGAAAACGGCTTGTTTTAGCGCAGTGCCACTTCCGTGTTTGTGGGTTCAGGATATTCAAAACCATTGCTGGGGGGGCAATGATTTTGTAGATTCTAAGCATGGGAAAGCTTAGAATCTACACTTTCAGAATCTGTAAAAACTTTAAACATCCCCTTGGCCGACATGTTGCTGATTTTCTCATGGCGCGTCACATATTACATACATACGTATATGTGTATATATGTAAATACATACACAATCATATATATACACAGATGTTTGTGTTTGTATATGTATGCGTATATAACATAAGTTGCACACTGTGACGTACCGTGACGTGTTGGTAGTCCTGTCCCAACTCGTGAGATCCAGCCACCACCTCCCGCTCTGCCACCCACTGCTCCCAGTCATCCACCTCCCTGTTCAACTGGAAGAGGCGGAGCCTCTCCTCCAGGTGACCCCGCCTCTCCTCTGACAGGTCCTTCAGCCCCGCATAGAGCTTATCCACCTGAGACTGACGGAGGCTGATCCTCTCACTGAAAAAAAAAACACACACACACACTCACACACTGTGTGCTGTTGTGTGATGATAAGTGTGTAGAGATGAGTCACCAACCTCTCGGGGTGTCCATCGCTCACAAGACCTCGGCTGCTCTTTGACAGCTGATGGATGGTTTCTGCGTAGTCCTCCACTGCCTGCTCCACGATCTGATGCTTCTGTTGCATGCTGATGGCGCTCAGCTCATCCTGTGTCACACACACACACACACACACCTCTCAGGTCTGACAGTCTGTGCTGCAGCCTTTTTATATTCCTTCCTTAGACTGATTTTGGGGGCGGGGTTTGGTGAAGGATGATGGGATTGTTGGTGTGCTCACCTTGGCCTTCTCCTCTGACATCATGTAGAGCTCCTGCTCACTCATCCAGGCCTCGGCCTCAGCGGCGTCCAAGTAAAACTGCTGAGCTCGTTGGGATTCCTCCAACCGGAGCCGTCGAAGCTCCACCTCCTCCATCAGCCGACTCCACAGACGCTGCAGGTCAGAGAGACGTCGGCGCAGGGCGTCGTCTTCAGAGGAGGTCTTCTGCAGGATCGTCCGACTGCGCTCCAAGATGTCGTCGACTCGAGGCTGATGACCTTTGATCTCTTTCTGCAGAGTCTGACACACACACACACATCAGTCTTTCTGTAGATGTATAGATATAGCTGTGAGTCACGTGTTTGGTCCAAACAGAGATCAGAGTTTAAAGGTTCCTGTGTGAACAACTAGCTGAGGAGAACCTTACAGTACCTGGTTCTTCTTCATCAGCAGCTGAACGCTTTGCAGGTTGTTCCCATTGTCATCAGACGTCACCATAGGAATCCTCTCCTCAGTCCACAGCTGGAATAAAACCATAAGAACCATCACAAAGAGAACCCTCAGAAACCAAACCTGAAAAACTTTTGTGAGCAGAAGTGTGGCTACTATTTTCTGTGTTCAAATCACCAAATTAGGGACACACACATGGAGAATCAGAATGATTCCTTAAGCACAGATCTTCACTAATAAGTACTTTTAAAAGCTTTTGGGACAGACTGGGAACAATGGTGGTTTAGAAATGATCTGCAGTAATGACAAAGCCCACAGATCAGCATGTGATTGCAGTGTAAAGAGGGAGTCCCACAGTAATGAAACCTAAAGACCTAAAGCTGATCTGAGGAGGCTCTAACACCTACGATCTCATCCTCCACATCACGGTTGAACTGGTGGAGTTCTCTGGACGCCTGCAGGAAGTCACGGCGACGTCTGATCGGCTCCAGCAGCTGGGTGAACTTCCTGTGCACCGCCTCGTCGGCGTCCTTCAGCTGTAGCTCCTCCAGCTCCAGCTGACGCAGCTCCACCTGCTTCTCCAGCATCTGCAGCACGTGCACACGCAGGAGATCATTAGTCATGTTGGCATAAAGCACGTGCACACACATTACATTTTTACATCATGTTTGTATGTTTACATGTTTCTTTATGTGTTTGTATGTTTACCTGCTGCTTGTTGATGAGGATGCTGACTGATGTCAGGTCCTTGCCGTAGTCTTCTGATTGGATTTGAGTGTCCAGCGTAGTCAGCCATTGGTCGATGTCAGCACAGCTCTGAGAGCAAAGCTCCGCCTTGTTGGCCTCAAACAGACCCTCAGCTTTGCTCTGAGTGGTCGACTCAAGCTCCACCCACATCGCCTGCACAGCGCCGAGTTTGTCCTTTACCACAACCTCTGTGTCCGGCTTCTCTGACACGAGCAGAGCTCCGTCCTACAGCAAGGGGTTGGGGGGGGCTGTCAAAGGTCACACATGGATACACACAAATACGCACAGGAACACACTCATACCTTCTGGATCTTCTCCAGCCACTCCTTGTTGGACTTCAGCTCGGCCATGAAGGCTTGATGTTTGAGCCACTTACTGTGGAGATTCCTCGCCTCGTCGTACGACACGTCCTGAGCAGTGAGCATCTTCTCACTGATCCACAGGGAGAGCTGGAACACACACACACACACACACACACACACACACACACACACAGTAAACAGGTGCAGTGTGTATCAGAGCTTCCTGATGTTGATCATAAAAGTTGTCCACCAGGGGGCAGTAATGCGACAGCACTGGTTGGACACCACAGCATGGACAACTAACACTCAGGCTGTGTTGTAAATGTCATACTTAAGTACTACTCATAGGAAGTCTGACGTTAAAATTAGTATGTAGTGCGTTCACATTAGATAGTTTGAAAAGATTCAGTATGCGAGAAATACCCGGATGTAAACTATATGAGGATATTTTTTAAGTACGCATGGTGGGTACACTAGTCATACTCAACCACCCCATGATGCAAAATCGTCCTGGGACCAGCTTCAATCTAAAAGTCAATCATACCCTTTTCAAAATAAAAGTATCTCTTCTTGTTTTCCATTAGTTCTTAACTCTTTAGTAAATAGGGCTCTTGTTTTGAAGTTAACCAGAAGTTTTGTCAGGAGCACAATGGGAATGAAATGTGTATATATAAGTTTTATGGATCAAATGACCACATTGATATTGATATTCTACTTGATCACTTCCTCACTTAAAATGCTTTCAGAACTTTCAGAGGTGGAGAATAAACAGAGATATTTCAGGTTTTTGTAATTGTATGTTCCAAATGCATCTTGGGAAACTTGGAATTATACTTCAGTAAGAACGCTCATCATCCTAATCATACTTAGTATAAAGTAGACAGTGTATACTCATTGTGTTTGTAGTGTATAGTACAGAGTGTAACATTTTGAACACAGCCTCAGACTAAGTCACCAGTCACCATGATCACCAGCTGGTTTCAAACACCGCTAGAGTCACTCACACCGAGTGTATCTGTCAGTTATTGAAAACTAGTCATTACTTAATGACTCTCTGACCCTGAGGGGGTGGGGCTTAACTCTACTGATGGAAGATGAACCGTCTCCTCTGTAGTGCTGGGTTTTATCACTCATCATGTGATTGGTCAGAGATGTAAAGCAGTTGTAATCAGGCCTAAATATTAGACATGACCTGGCCTGAATAGAATACGGCCCCAACCCTTCTGAACTCGATCTCTCTTTAAGCCCAAACCTGATCCTGTCTGTCATGTTGCCGCCCCCTGCTGACCCCTGAGTGACCCGTGGGTGACCTCTGACCTCCTGAGAGTCCTGCAGGAACTGTTGAAGGTCGCGGTTGTCCTTCAACTTCATGAGCAGCTCCACAGCAGCCTCTCTGTTCTTCTTCTGTCTGAAACACAAACAGAGTTACATCAGAGTCACAGACAGGGTGGAGAGAAGCTGGGAGCAAAGCCTCTGCTACCTGTGGTCGATAGACGCCACCCTCTCCAGAATGCGCTCGGTGTTGATGTTTCCATCGTTAGCGAGTCTTCGTCCAGCCTCCACCACACCAACGATTTTGTCCTCGTTGGCCTCCATCGTGGTCATGAAGTCCTCCTGCTTCCTGATGGCGAGCTGGGCCGCCTCCAGCGTGGAGCACATCTCAGTGTGAGCCAGGACGTACTCCTGAGGAGACACGGGTCAGAAACAGGAACACAAGTTTGGAGGACAACTCCTCCCGGTTGCCATGGTTACCTGGTTGTTGAGGAGGCGCTCTGCCTGCTTGCTGTCCCTCAGGAACAGCTGGTAGTTGTGAGACTGGGACAGCAGAGTTTGTCGATTCTCCCACATCCTCTGCAGCTCATCCCATCCTTGGTGCAGCGCCTGCAGTCGCTGCTGCAGGAAGACATGCTGTGCATCCGTCTGTCCTCGTGTCACCTCCTCGCCCGTCGCCCTCATCCTCTGGTAGTCATCCTGGTAGTTGAGGATCTCGTTGTGGATGGCGCCGTGCCGAGCCAGCAGCTGCTCGGACTCGGCTGGCGTGTTGGGCTCGTCCTTGGAGGCGATGGCCGTCTGCGTGCGTGACAGCCAGGACTGGAAGTCGTCCAGCTCGCGCAGGAAGTGCTGCAGCTTGCGGGCTTCGCCCAGAGACTCCTCCCGCCTCCTCAGAGCATCTGTCATCTCCTCCCAAACCGCCACTGTCTCTTCCAGCTGGCCGGTTGCCGCCCCGGCCCGCTCCGGCTGCTCCTTTGACAGACTTTGAGCCTCAGAGCGCAGGCCGCTAAGCTTGTCCTGGATAGCGCCAAAGTCTCGTTCCATGGCGGTGAGCTTTCTTTGCAGAGCCAGGACGCCACTCAGGTCGTTGCTCAGCTCCTGCGTGGACTCGATGACTCTGGTCTTTTCTCGGATCCACGACTTGGTCTCTTTACAGTCGAGATGGAAGTTCTGAACACTCAGCGCTGAGCTCAGCAACTCCTTCTTTTCATCTACCAAAGCTCTGAACAGACTCCATCTGCAAACAAGAATCACACCAACTTGATGCACCAACTTATCCACTGACACACCGACTTATCCTCTTATACTCTCCTGACACCCGGCAATGCATTTTTGTCCTCTGTGGGGGACATCAGTCTGCACTCTCTAAGTCAAACATTATTTATTGTATCAAGTTCAGTCCCACTGTACTGTCAAGAGGACATCCTGGTCTTTCCAATGAGGCCTCACTTGTGGGGGTGTGGCGAAATTAACACATGGGCTGTCGTTCCAAAATGGCTGGTATCTCAGCTTCCTCATTTTTTGAGACCAAGGGGGGTAAATTAAAATTTTTCTTGCTGACATAATGCTAATGTTGTTAATAATCAAATTTTTTGTCAATAAAACACTCTTAACTTCAATTCAGTGAAGTTTTTATAAACATAGAGTGATTTTACCCTTTCAAAACATAACTTTTATTCTGTGTCCTTTGTAATAGACAGCAGGACTTGCTAACCGCCATTTTTTTTTACCATTTTCCGTACTTCAGGAAGCAGAGGCCTGAGTGAGGCAGAAATAATTTTGCTAAGAATTTTGGAGGGTTATTAGATTTAGAGCTGAGGTTATTTGTACTATAGTACTTTTGACCCACTCAGTGTCGGTGTCATGGAGGGGCATTCGCAGGCAGTACCCCCCCAGCTGACATACTGTGCCCCTCCCACTCTTCCCACTACAGGGGGAGCTTTTTATTAATCAAAGAAATCTGACTGGCTATCGCAACTGACTGTGTCCATTCACTAACAGCGGACAGGAGTCTGCTCCATAGATATAATATACTGTGGTTTCACATTTGTGCTATTGAACGTACCCTAGAGCTGTTGTTAGGATCAGCCAATAGAATGTGTATATGTCTATGGCCTGCTCTGTTGATTCACGTGCCGTCACTCACATTGCTGCATCGCGACAAAGCAAGAGCGCTAAATTCTGATGGAGGGCAGGAAGTGAAGCTTGAGAATCTGCCGTCTGAAATAATCAAAATGTCCATGTTTTGTGGAGTTTACGGCTGCCCCCTGCAGTTTTCTTAATGCCCCCCATTTAACACTGCCTGGCGCCAACTCTTGCTCCTTTTCTCAGGGTTTGCTGGTGCTTATGTCCAGCTTTTTTTGGGCACAAGGCGGGGCTACACCCTGGACAAGGCTCAAGTCCATAGCAAGGACAAGGAGAACACACAAACTCCACACAACAAGGACAATTATTATTACAATTTAATTTTATCCAAAACAACGTCCAACACAAGCAGTTAGGGTTTAGGGATTTGCTCAACATTCCACAGTGATGGACCAGGTTGGATTAGAACCAATAACCCTCTGATTAAAAGCCTTCTTCATTAACCGTTACCCCACCACCCCAGGGCTTAAACCCATGACCTTTGTGGGATGATGTTTTACAAAAAACAATGTTTAGTGTTAAGATGTGTTTCTCTTATCTAACTGTTGTAATGTTCATGAAATGCAAAGAAATGTAGTCAATTATCAACAAATACAATACATTGTCATTGCATCTAAAAGTTATGTGTTGTATTAATATAGACATGATACCACTATAAAGAACAGATGATAAATACAAAAGTAAAATATTTCTGAGAAAATCTGATGCACCAACTTACCCTCTAATACATGACTAATCCTCTGCCACGCAAACATATTCTGACACACGACTGATCCCCTGAAGCATCAACTAATCCTCTTACACACCAACTTATACTCTGATACATGACTTATCCTCTGACACACCAACTTATCCATCGACTTATAGCCGACACACCGACTTCTACTCTGATACCGACTTATCATGTGACTGTTGTACGTGGTACCTGTTGTTGAGTTTGTCCTGTTGAGTCTTGATGCTTTCCTCGTCAGGTCGACTCTGCGACAGTTGTCGGCCGATCTGGTTGACGGCGGCGATGCGCGACGCCTGGCCGTTCATCTCTGACTCAAAACTCTCAAACCTGCAGAAATCAGCAGAGTGCACGCGTATCCCTCATGGCGCTAAAACACGATCAGACAAGCTCTGAAGTCCTACCTGTGCTGGACCACCTCCAGGTCCTCCAGCCTCTCGGGGACCTGGGTGCTGTTGATCCACTGCTCCTTCTCCTCCATCCACAACTCGCAGGCGTTCGCCTCGCTCAGCATCTTATAGAGTGCCAGCATGTCCGTCAGCGCCTGCTTCCTCTGCCTGCTCAGCTCTGTCACCTTCTGAAAACGCTCCTCCACACCAACCAGTCGGTGTCGCGCAGACTCCGCCTCCTGTGTGGGTAGGGTGGCGGCCTGCTCGTGCAGCGAATCGATGACGGCGCGGTAGCTGTGAATCTCGGACATCGTGTCCTTGTGCTTTTTCACCAGCGTCAGCGTGGAGAACTCGTCGTTGCCCGTGTCGGTACTGGACACGACACGCAGGGCGTCCAGCGTCCAGGCGTCCACGTCGTCCACATCCACTTGGAACTGCAGTGCGGCAAGCTCTTCCTCCAGCCGGCGCCTCCTGCTGGTCGCCCGCTGCTGCAGCGCCTCCCACTGTGCCTCTACATCCTTGATGCGCTCCTCAATTTTTGTGGCGGCAAAGTGTCCTTCGCGCTGCATGGTCCGGGCCTCGGCTATGGTGCGCTGCAGGCAGCCCAGGCGCCCGCTCATCTCGTCCTGGAGGGCGCGCTGTTGAGCAAGCAGCCGCAGCGCCCCCGTCAGGTCACGACCCACCTCCTCTGAAGAAACGAGACAGTCCTTCTCATGGAGCCACGCCTCCTCCTCCGCCATCTCCCAGAAGAACCTCCACAGATGGCGGGAAGCCTCCAGGCGGGCTCGCCGCTCCGCCGCAAGCTGAAGCAGCTCCTGGTAACAGAAGTCCAGGTGAGACACGCGGTCCACGATCAGCTGAGGGTCACATGGTCTGTAACCTGGAGAGAAAGAACCACACAAACAACCAGTTAAACCAAACAGAAACTAGTCTCCTTAGCTACCGCAGTTCTTTATCAGGATTATCTAATTTTTCGTTTCCTCATAGAGTCAGAGATGATAAATAGTGAAAAATTATAATATTTAATAAGTTTAAATAATAACAAGAAGATTTTTTTTCCTCTGTTTTCCCGTGATCACGACTTAATTTTCTCAAGATGTCGAGACCTTGTTTTCCCATGATAACGGGATAATTATTTCGAGATCTCGAGATAACGAAACAATAGTGTATTATAAATCATCAACATCATTCAGTGCAACAATGTCAGAGGAGCAGGAGCTTATAGATCACCGCATCGACTTCAGTAAAGTTAGAAAGACCCAGATAATGTCTCATTCTAACCGTTATGAGATAGCCAATGAGCTACAAGCTGCAACGAGCTGATCTTCAATACGTTATTGATCATTTCAGCAGAGATATCCTATTGTTTCCTATGAGCAGCTGAGGTTGAGACGTTGCTCAGGGACCGTCAACAAAGTGCAACCACCGACACAATAAATATTGAATATTCAATAAGTCTGTGATCATGCATAGCAACGTGACCTAATTTACTGTGGACGTTGATGGTCTTCATTTGGTCATACTGCAACTCTTATTTAGCTAAAATACACTTTTAGTAGATTGCTGATTATTAGTTGCCAAAAAACGGATTAGTTTACACATTTAAGATTATCGGGTATAATCCATAGGGCCATTAATGTAGTCAAAGTATTAGCAAATATGTATTTCGATGCACAAATGTGTGATCGGTAAATATCAGGCCTAGATTGAATGAGTTCTGTGAATTTTGCTCCGCTCTTGCTGCAGAATAGTCACATGCATGCAGCGATTTGTAAAATAGTGCAAGGAGACACCACCAGGGGGCGCAAACACCACCAATGTTGGCCACTGCTACAGTTTGAAATGGTACCTGTAGTGACGCTCCATCAAAGATCATACATAATGGTAAAGGTTTAATCAGGTTAATTATTACTCAGTCGTTCGAGAGCAGCAGGAGAGAATTAAACATGCACGTTTGTGAGACACGTTCGCTGCTATTTTGCACAGAAGAGTCATGTCAAAATGTCATACTAACGTACTACTCATAATAAGTCTCACGTCAAAATGAGTATGTAGTGAGTTCACATTAGATAGTATGGAAAAATTTAGTATGATGTAGATGAAGTAGATGTAGAAGTAGATGTATACTATATGGGGACATTCTGTAAGTGTCTTTAAGCACATGTTGATATTCTACTTGGTCACTTTCTCATTTTAAATGCTTTCACAACTTTCAAAGGTGCATAATTTAGCCTCAGTGTGCTCCAGGTTTTTGTTGTTGTAGGTTTGAAATGCATCTTGGGAAACTTGGAAGTAAACTTCAGTGGTATATAATAGACAGTGTATACTCATTGAGGTTTGTAGTGCATAGTACAGTATGGCATTTCAAACACAGCCACAGTCTGTGAACAGACAAAATGGTGGTTCCGGTCGCTCCAGCTGAGCCACCATCAGCCGTGGATTTGCTGAATTTACATTAACAGTTGAGATCGCAACGTGGCGACTTCCTGGAGGGACTGAGTAAGAATTACCGCTTTGGTCCAGAGAGAAGCTGTTGGCCGTGTCTCTGACTGTCTTCACGCGCTCGGCCTGGATGGAAATGTCTGCCTCCACCAGTGAGTGTTTGTGAAGAAGGTCCTCCACACCCAGAAGGTGTTTCCCGTAATCCTGAGACAGCAGCAGCATCTGAGTACAGGGACAGACAAAGTGAGTTAGAGACAGACAGGGAGACACACACCCGTCTCCATCTGTCTGTCCTACCTTCATCTCGTCCATCCAGTCCATGATGTGCAACATCTCGTGGAAGACTCTCTGCACTCCGAGGTTCGTCTCCAATCTGCGTCTCCTGTCCTTCACCAGCTGCAGCAGGTACTCCCACAGACGCAACACGTTGTCCGTCCTCGCCTGGATGCGCTTCACGTCATGGTAGCGCTCGTTGTCCAGCTCTGTCGCCACGGCAACCACCGCCTGTACTCGCTCCTCGTAGGCAGCGATGTCCGTCTCGATGGCCTCGTGCTTCTTAGTGGCGGCCTCCACCGACTGCAGGTCCACTCCAAAGTTGTCCTGGAGGACCGAGAGGACAGAGAGGCGGAGACAATGAAACCTGATCTCCTGAAGGATGGAGAAAACTTGAGACCGTCGATTCATGAAGTAGGTCTATTGCTGACCTGGGAAACCAGCCTCTGGTTCTCGCTCAGCCACGTCTCCCTCATGGACGCCTTACGGTCAAAACGGCGAGCGAGCTGCTCCAGTTTCTCCTGACGAATAAGCTCATTCCTCAGAGCCAGCTCACGCTCATGCTCCGCCTTCTCCAGACGCTCCCAGGCCTGACGAGAAGAAGAAGATCCTTAAACATCTAAAGGAGGCACCATCATTCTTTTGGCCTCTGAGACCTTCTACAGATTTGGTAAAGATGGACACTGAGGAGAAAACCATGTCCATTAGGTCCACATGAAGACCAACATCTGCTCTGCTTAGGAGAACTGGTACTCTGTAACTGTGAATCGATATCGGTACTCAATGGTACCAATTTTCGGTACTTTTGTGAGGTAATAAATGGTAAATAATAAAATCTCAAAATGTTCCAATTTACTATTATATTTCATAATAATAATAATAATAATAACAAGCTTTAACAAATATATCAAACAGTTTATATTGTAGCGTAGCAACATTTGTTTCACAAATTTCATATACTGCACAGAAAATGCACTACTCTTCCACTCCCTCACAGTCACAAGGATGCGTTTAGGTACCAAAACATGGTACCATTTGATTTCATGTGAGTCGGTACCAGGTAGTACCCAAGGAATTCCGTAGGTTCCCAAAAAAAAAAACTACTGAATTTGGTACCATCCCTAAACCTTAGGAGGAGCACCTTGTTGATGTCGGAGACTAGTTTTCCCTCACGAGGCATGTAGACTTTTTGGTTGTTGGTTCTCATCTTACTCTGGATGGTGAAAAGGAGAACCTCCAAGTTCCCCTTCTCTGTGAACCTGAAAGGACCAACAAAGACCTGATCAGAAGAGAACAGGGAGAAGACCAGCAGATGGACTTAATGAGAAAAGGTTCTGACTTTGGCGGTTTCTCCACAGTCCGGTAGGTGTTGAAGGCCTGCAGCTGCTGTTGAACTCCTATCAGGGAGTTTGAGAACTTGCGGTTGTAGAGGATGATGATGGTCTGCTCGATCCACTCCAGTAGGTCCGAGGCCAAGCTCTCATACTTCTCGATCATCCTCTCAGTCTCAATGGCGTAATCTAAGACCTGGAAGAACATCAAGGAGCATCAAACATCCAAGCAGGTCAAAGGATCAGGACCAGGACCAGGGCCAGGACCAGGACTCACCTTTCCGATGCGTTTGCCTTCCACCTTCAGAGCTTTCATCTTGGAGAAGTAATGATAATATGTGACTACGTAGGTGATCACAGACTTCTCATCAGGATGATCCACACTGATATCTGTGAGGACAACAGAAGGTTTGTGAGAAACAGACCAGTGTACAGACACGCAGGTACAGACAGTCCAAGGTGTGGACAGATGGGTACAGACAGTGGCTACCTTCAGGGTCCAGCAACCTGGTCAGGTTCATGTGCTGCTCGGCTAAGTTGAAGGCGTTTTGAAGGTTGTAGTGAGCATTAGACTTCCTCAACTTCTCAAAGTCAATCAGGTCAGGCCTGAAGACAGAGGTCAAGAGGTCAGTAGGAAGTCAAGACAAGGTCAAGTTAAGGTCAGAGGTCACCTATGTTTGTGTATGAGGGCGTTGAAGGCCATCCCGTCTCTCCAACTGGTGCTGAAGTTATGGATGTTTACATTTGGATATCTGGAACACACAAACCCTATCAGCATGTAGAGGTGGTGTTATGAAGAAAGTGGTGTTGTAGAGAGGGTAGTACTTACCCTGCGGTCTTCATTTGACACCACAGAAGAAGAGCGTCTTTGGCTGAGCGTCGCTCTTTGTTGTCCTCCGTCTCCACGCTGATGTCCTGGATCTGAAACAAGATGGCGGAGTCACAGCTCCACCTGTACGATGTAACAGCTCCCCCTGTGTGATGTCACACCCTTACCTGGAAACGGAGGATGATGGTCCAGATGAGTCCTAAGATGAGACGGTGGTTTCCGTCCACGATGTCGTGGGAGCCGACGTTCTCCAGGTGGACGCGCTGCTCCTTCAGGAACTGAAGTGCTTTGTCCACGTTCTCCAGGCAGTGGATCCTCATCCTACCTTTGGTTGGCCGTGGCTGGAAAACCAGGAGAGCCAGGAACATTAAGCTGTTCTACAGGTATGTGGGTCAGGGTTGGACCGTGTCAGTGTGTCAGCTCTATATATGAAAATATCTGAGCTGGCACAATGTGTTACTAACACTAGTAGCTCTATATTTGTAGTACAGTATAAAAGGCTTGAACAAAAACTATTTCTAGAAAAAAGAAAATGTTTTTGGGGTCTCCAAAAATTATTGATGTCTGATATCTGGTTTATAAACACATTTGAACACATTCTGCACTTTTCTCATATTCACACTGGAATTGACTACACCTGTGAGTTAGATTATTTGTGCTCTTTGTTTTAACCCTCCTATTATCCTCAAAAATACTAACACATTTTACCCCTGAGTCAGATTGATCCTAGTGGTAAATGTGTATTAGCAAAATTATATTTGTCTCCAGAAAATGATTTACAGAAAATTGAACCTTTGTATCAGGCACATAAATAATCCTTTGAAAATGAAACCTTGACCTGTTCTCTAGTGCCCCCATCAGGCCAAACTTTTAAATTAGAATGAATTTATCTTTAATAATTTTCATCCAAATCTTCTCAAATTTACTGACAACATTAATGACCACAAGAATATGAACCCCATTAATTGGGGTGATGATACGACCTCTCCTGCAGCGCCACCATCAGGTCAAACCTTGAGTTTTAGAGTTAGCTCATCTTTAAAATCTGAGGTGCACATTCATGACTCTCACATAATGAACCATATTGATTGATGTTGATGACCCCCCCCTTCCTCTAATAAATATATTTATTAACTTGTTTTAATTTCCTTTTTGTAACAAATTTGACATATTTGGGGTTACTCATCAGATGAGGATTCCACAAAATCAGAGCCCACTTCAGCACAATCGTCTGTCTCAGACACATTCTCCTCTGTCACTTTCACTGTGAAAGAGCTGTTCCAAAATCTCAATGACTGTAAACTTTTTCCTAGAGGACATTTTCTAGAGAGAGAGAGAGAGAGAGAGCGTGTAGATTGCAATACACACAGAGCACAATGACGAACTACCATGTCCTTGCAGAAATACCCTGCCCTCCACAGCGCGGGAAATATCAGTTTTACTTTGACAAGTGTAAATATTAGTCGGACTCAAACAGATACACACACATTCTTGCCCATGGTGTGGGAAACTCAAAAGTATCAACTCTGCACCTGCAGGTGTGGGAATGTAAGGTGACAATAGCACATTGAAAATATCATCATGATCATTTCATGCTTAATTAATTGTACCCATCAAATTAAGAAAAGTCATAAAGTCAACTATTATTTTTGAATGATAAACATTGAAAGGGGTCAAATTGACCCCAAGGATAATATGAGGGTTTGGACTAACTTGGTTATCTTTTTTAAATCAGTAACATATTGGGTAATAAACCCTCACCTTTAACAAAACCCAAACCTCTGAAGTCTGAACGGTTTACAGTCGACATTTTTCACAAACAAATGTAGTTATTATACATTTCACTTTCATAAATGTCCCTGTTTCAAAATAAAGACAATTTCTATAAAGAAAAACTTCTGTCTGTCCTTTACAATCTCACACGCTGTGATTAATCGTGATTAATTATGATCACATTTGTAATTAATTCTTGCTCTAATAATGTTACGTTGTGTAGTAGATTGTGGTGTGGTGTTGTGTAGAGTTATGTTACCAGAGTATCTCCTGACAGCACTTCCAGCAGTGTGAGTAGAGCACGTCCGTCCCTCAGGTCCAGGTAAAGGTCGGAAATACGACGACCGACTCTGCTCAGGTGGGAGTTCACCCATTTGGTGAAGGTCTTCTTCTGCACCGCCTCGCGCTCATCTACACACACACACACACACACACACACACACAGGGTTAGGTTGGTTGTGAATGGCAGTGTCAGTGGTTGTTTGATGTGTGAATACATTGGAGTGCCACAGAAACAGACACTAAAGCTTATACAAACACCAGCACCACTGACACTACAGACAGCTTTCATCCCACGTCCCTGTGTTTGTGTCTGAGGGCTGAACCTGAGCTAAAAGTAAGAACACACACAGATAGGGTTACTGACTGTCTGTAGCTCATTCTGTGATCTTACCTTGGAGCTGTTTGAACCGTCCGTCCAGCAGATCACAGACCTGCTGCTCCATGAGACACTCTGACAGTCAGCAGGAGACAGACATGAGGGACAGACCAGAGCTGCAGACTGAAGCTACTGACCAGAGCTACTGACCAGAGTTACAGACCAGAGTTACAGACTGGAGCTAGAGACCAGAGTTACAGACCAGAGCTACAGACTGGAGCTAGAGACCAGAGTTACAGATCAGAGCTACTGGACCTACTCATGAAGATCAAACTCAACACAAAAAGTGAAACGTGGAGACACTGAAAGTCTAAAGGTCGAGGGGCACAATCTGGCAGCCAATCAGATCATAGCTTTAAGATGATGTCATTACACAGTGTGTGTGTGTGTGTGTGTTTCCCTTCATTGTGGAAACAATGAAAGGAAACACACACTTTGATTTAACTACAAAGTTTGAAATGATGGAAAATGTGGGACGGTCTTTCTTAAGGTGGACTGGGAATGGTCTTTCCTAATCCTAAGGTGGAATGGAGAGGGTCTTTCTTAAGGTGGAATGGGGATAGTCTTTTATAAATTAGACTGTGGTGTTTTTTTAAGGTGGACTGGGATGATCATTATTAAGGTGGACGAGAGTGGCATTTCTTCTTAAGGTGGACTGGGGATGGTCTTTCTTGAGGAGATGTGTAAAAGTGGCTTTTGGGGTCCATTGCAGACCACTGTGGGCCACCCCGACCCCTCCTGGTGATTTTTAAGGTGGACTGGGGGGAGTTTCACCTGCGAGGGCTTTGATGCGGGAGCGTTCAAAGAGGCGAGCCGTGCTGTTCTCATTGTCCCAGTCCTCGTCCCAGCGGTTGCTGACCGTCTCATACTGGGACAGTTCCATTGGCTCATACTCAGCCGCCAACGTCGTCATCATGGCCTTTGACCTCTGGCACACCTCCAGGTCAGCACAGACACTTCCACATGGATACTTAAGGCCGAGAACTGCAAAATTTTCAAATACATTTAAAATACACCATCAAACAACTAACAGAAGGACCAACAGAGCAGTTGCATGTCTGTGGAGGGGTTACTGCAGTATGAGCGAGATACAACAATGCCCCGCCCTCCACGCACACAGCAGTTGTTCTTAGCGAGTGTCAGGAAAATGTATTTATTATCGATTAGAAATGTATTTATTAATTTTGGACAAACAATAAATAAACTGAGAAGTAAAATTTATTTTAGGTCTGTGAATGTGCGGATAACAAAGAAAAGCTGTTGTGTATCAGTGTGTGGAACAGGTTTCTAGAACAGTTCGCCAATGGAAATTAAAGAGTGTACAAATATCAAGCAATTTAAAAGAAAATATAAAGAAAATATCTTTATGTTGTATGACAATTTTGAAAGTGTGTAATGTGTTTTTTTGAGTGTGTATTTAATCAAAACTACATAGATGATTAAATTAATTTATTAACAGCATCAATGGCTGGTAAACAGGATGCTGAAAATTGATTATTTGTTACTGTAATGTAGGAAAAGGGGTGGGACTAATAAGTGTATACTTCCACCCACTCCCTTTCAAACACAAAAATGTGTGTACACAGTGATATATGTAATTGTTTTGTTTTTCTGAAGGGAAGCCATCTGCATCAAATATTCTGTTGATTTCAATATTGTTTGTATTATTGCATTTGTTTGAAATAAAACAGTATATCATGTCAAAATTAAATAAATTAAACGATTCAATTCCAGGGTATTCAGTTCCACCATAAAAAAAAGCATTTTCAGTCGAGAAAGGAGTAGGAATCAAAAATATTTCATTGATCACAGGGGGAAATTGCTTTAAGGAAGAAGTAGAAGTAGAAGCTGGTGGAGTCCTAGCCCACGCCTTTCTAATAACCACTGTGTAAAGGTTCAAACTGAGAGGATGAGGAAGTTTCTTCCCTCAGCACAGATCTGTTTACAACTCTGAGTATTAAAATGGACCTTGCACTCACACACCTTATTCACAACAGAAGTTCGTTTTGTTTATATAAGTGCATGTATAATTTTATTCATTTATTGCAACTGGATGCTGATCAAAAAAATAAATTTCACTGCTTTATTTGACAAATAAATAATCTTGACTCTTTAGCTTTAACTCTACGTTGAACACAGGCACAAGGATGCCGTCAATGTCTGTTCTAAAGTCAGACAAAGGACAAAAACAAAGGTCTTTCTACCTGAAGGTAAATGAATCTGATAAGGACAAATGATTGGATTGTTATTGTTAGACTGTAAATGTAGGATAAGTAATTTATTATCTTAAAAAAAAAATATCTGAGCACGTCTACAAGCTGTTAATGTTATTTATTTATTTTCTTCAACATGGAAAAGAGGGAGCGCGAAAATGTAAAAATGCAATAATATTGCGTTTTAAAATGTATTTTCTTTTTTTCACAGATAATTACAGGCCATAACAAACGATTATATTGTCTTTTTACTGTTATTGCCTGTATTTATGTTTTGTTGTTGTTTACATTCCCTCCCCCTCTGACAATGGGCCCTGGCCACCCCCATTTAAATGGATCTGGACACGGCCCTGTGCACCGGCGGGACAGAGCAAAGACTTTTGGTCCTTAGACCGGCCTGCCTAGCCGCCTACTGCCGGGAACAGAAGCTCCGAGGCCGGACAACGTCCCGGAGCTCCTCCTCCTTCTCCTACTGACCGGGCCACGCCTGTCTGCGCCGCTGCTGATGGCGCACCGTTATCGGCTCCATCCTCCGACCCTCTCCGCTGCACAGGCCGGCTACCCCGAGGCTCTGCACCGGGAGGATGGAGCTCCGAGCCCGACACCGGGGACTCCAGTCAACGCAACAAGAGAACAAACGCAAGCAAAGCAACGCTTACCTGCTCCGTAAATCACAGCGGGGATGTGAAGTGCAGCTGGCCGCCACACAGAGCTGCAGACCGGGGAAAGAACCGAGGGAGGAGGGGCTGCAGCAGGGGATGATGGGAAAAACACCGCACTGTCCCCCAACACACACACATCTAACTCAGGGAGAACATGCAATCTCTCCCCAGCTGTGAGACTGTGGTGCTGACTGACGATGATGGAGGTCTTCCTGTGTGTAATGTGATCCGTGCTGACGCTCAGCAGAACAACCATTAAGAAACCATTAAGGCCGGATGGAGGGAAATGCACTGATGGGAACCACTGAGCTGCATCGATCGCACTGAGCTCCACCCTCTGTCAGCCTCCATCACTCCATCAGTTCATTACTCCTGCCACTGAGTACTGACTAGTTAGCAGCAGTAGTAGCAGTCACACTGTGCTGATGTGACACCACACTTCTTCTTTTGTTGATTTTTTTTAAATTTATTTACACTTTCATCACGTCAACAACAAAGAACAAAAAACAAAGGATGAGGAAGATGAAAACTGTCCAGGGTGGACCTCTGTGAGGTCATCAGAAGTCCAGCCACTCGCTCATGTAAACACAGGTGGACGGAGAGATCTCTCCTCCTTCGTGACAGTCGTCAAACACCTGAAACACACACACACACACACACATATATATATATATATATATACACAGTTTATATATGATAGAGCTGAACCATATCATTCATTTGTGGATAGTTATTATTCAGGGCTCTGCCTCAGTCACTGATAGCTACAAAGTATCAGCAGGTCTCAATAGGGGACAGCACATGTGAGTGAGATCTGCAATGGGGCTTGGTTTTGACGCGTAAGAGAGCGTGGCCCCTTTAAGACAGGAGGAGCCAAAGAACAAATCCTAATTTGAGAGAGCTCAAACACATGGATTTTCTATATAATCTAAAACAGAAATATGGATATATAACCCCAGGCCAATGTAATATATATATATATATATATATATATACAGTTGTGTGCGAAAGTCAGGGCACCCCTTTAAAAACAGCATATTTTATATATTTAAAAAGTCATTCATATTTACTGTCTCTCTGGTATATGGGGAAAAAAAAGACAATATTGTCAGGAAACATTAATGCATAGTTACATTTTATTTTATAAATTGAACAAAATTACAAAAATGAAAAACATAATTTTGGCATGTGCAAAAGTCGGGGCACCCTGAGAGTTTCAAAGTGTCAGATTCTTTTTACAAGCTCAGACCTCTACCAGCTCATTGGTCCTGAAGCATGTGTCAACAATTGTCATTAGGGAGTGCCAGCTGGTGCCAATTTGAGGGTTTCTTAAATACGGCGACTCCACAAACCTTGTACAAACACTCAGCAACCATGGGTTACTCTAAGAAGCTGTGTAAGACAGAAAAAGTGAAAGTAATTGATTCCCACAATGCCGGGGAGGGCTACAAGAAGATAGCAAAGCGTTTTCAGCTTGCAGTTTCCACAGTGCGAGGCATAATTAAGAGATGGCAGGTGAGGGGAACTGTGGAGGTCAAGAAGAGATCTGGAAGACCAAGGAAACTCTCGGAGAGAACAGCTCGTAGTCTGGTCAGAAAGGTAACCCAAAACCCACATTTGACTTCAAAAGACCTCCAGGAAGATTTAGCAGACTCAGGAGTGGTGGTGCACCCTTCCACTGTGCGCCGATACTTGCACAAACAAGACCTTCATGGAAGAGTCTGTAGAAAAAAACCTTATCTACGACCTCATCATAAAATACAACGTCAAAAATATGCAACAGAACATCTACAGAAGCCTGATGACTTTTGGAAACAAGTGCTGTGGACTGATGAAGTTAAAATAGAACTCTTTGGCCACAATAAGCAAAGGTATGTTTGGAGAAAAAAAGGAGCAGCATTTCATGAAAAGAACACCTTGCCAACTGTTAAATATAGGGGTGGATCCATCATGCTTTGGGGTTGTGTTGCAGCCAGTGGGACAGGAAACATTGCTCGGGTGGAGGGAAGAATGGATTCAATTAAATACCAGCAAATTCTGGAGGCAAATATCACAGCATCTGTAAAAAAGCTAAAGCTGAAAAGAGGATGGCTTCTACAACAGGATAATGATCCTAAACATACCTCCAAATCCACCATGGACTACTTCAAGAAACGCAAGCTGAAGGTTTTGGAATGGCCTTCACAGTCTCCCGACTTAAACATTATCGAAAATCTGTGGGTAGATCTTAAAAGAGCTGTGCATGCAAGACGTCCTAGGAATATTGCAGAACTGGAAGCCTTTTGCAAGGAAGAATGGGGAAAAATCCCAAATAATAGAATCCAGAGACTTGTTGTTGGCTATAAGAAGCGATTACAAGCTGTGATATCTGCCAGAGGGGGTGTTACTAAGTACTGAAGGTACTGATGCTGTAGGGTGCCCCGACTTTTGCACATGCCAAAATTATGTTTTTCATTTTTGTAATTTTGTTCAATTTATAAAATAAAATGTAACTATGCATTAATGTTTCCTGACAATATTGTCTTTTTTTTTCCCATATACCAGAGAGACAGTAAATATGAATATAACTTTTTAAATATATAAAATATGCTGTTTTTAAAGGGGTGCCCTGACTTTCGCACACAACTGTATATATATATACCATATATATTAGAGGTGGGACATGATTGAATATCTAATTAATTAGAGACTTTGTGATGAATTAATCGTAATCAATCTAAATGAATCGCATTACAGTATTTGACACGAGAAGCAACGTTTTTCAATTTAAATGGGTTTCGGTATATGACTGGATCAATGAAAACAACAAAACAGTGTTTATTATTTTCATCACTGACTGCTAACAATGTGTAATATGAATAAAGAATATTATGATTGCATTGTTCACAAAGCACAAACTTAAATTTAGGTAAGCTACATTCATGCTTTTCTGGATTTTTTGTAAATTTTCGAAAACATATTTTTTGTATTAAAATTAAAAACAGCACTTGGTACAGAACATTCCAGAGAAATGGAAACTGAAGATTGCAAAATAGTTTAAATATGTGGAGCATTCTTTCTACACAACAGTTGATAAGTTGGTTCAGACGATGCCATCTGTAGCGGCGCTTCTAGCCCCGCCCACATCCTCTACCACTGAGAGTGGTCGACTGTCCACTACAATCATTTATCCACTGACTTTGTTCATTTGTCACTCATGGAATTATTCATTTTGGCTCTGAACCCTATTGTCTTGTCCAATGTGGATTGGAGACACTGTGCTAGTTGTTACATGTTTAGCATTGAGGTGGTAGCTGCTACATGTTAGCATTGAGGTGGTAGCTGCTACATGTTAGCATTGAGGTGGTAGCTGCTACATGTTTAACATTTATGTGCTAGCTGCTACATGTTAGCATTGAGATGGTAGCTGTTACATGTTAGCATTGAGGTGCTAGCTGTTACATGTTTAGCATTGAGGTGGTAGCTGCTACATGTTTAACATTGAGGTGGTAGCTGCTACATGTTTAGCCTTGAGGTGGAAGCTGCTGCATATTATCATTGAGGCTGGAAGCTGCTGCATGTTAGCACTGAGGTGGTAGCTGCTGCATGTTAGCATTGAGGCTGGAAGCTGCTGCATGTTAGCACTGAGGTGGTAGCTGCTGCATGTTAGCATTGAGGCTGGAAGCTGCTGCATGTTAGCATTGAGGTGGTAGCTGCTGCATGTTAGCATTGAGGTGGAAGCTGCTACATGTTATCATTGAGGCTGGAAGCTGCTACATGTTAGCATTGAGGTGGTAGCTGCTACATGTTAGCATTGAGGTGGTAGCTGCTGCATGTTAGCATTGAGGAGGAAGAGCTCCGCTGAAAGGCTGGATGCCAGAGGCTACAAAGCGCCGGTAATCAGGAAACGCTTTCTTTCACAATTTGCACACAACTGGGCTTTTGTTTTCCATCCGGTGTTTTTTTAAAAACTGAAATTAACGCCCACGTAGCACAGCAACGACTTCTCAGGTTCTCCCGTTTCTTGTGTTGTGGTCTGTGCATCAGTAATATGGGTATACCAGGAACTCATGAAATTATAAAGTTTCCGCGCTATCTGTAATGAATTAATCTCAATTAACGTGCTAAAGTCCCAGCCCTAAAATACTGTATATACACACATATTATATCCCAACAGGTGATCTTACAGTTTGCTTTACATTTCTAATTTTTTGTTTTTTGTTGAGTGCTAAAAGTAAATATACATTATTTTAGCATTTAATTAATAGTTGTTACCGGTAATATTAATAGTTGTTAGCAAAGCTTATAATTAGTAATGATGTGATACCAATACATTATTACAGGATGAAACTATCCAAGAATCATCTACAGGCTGGGAAAAAACAGGAGATAAAGCCTAAACAGACAAAGTTGTTCAAATTTAAAGATAGAAATCCATATAATTACTGTATCTCTCTCCAACTAAAAAGGATTTCACAGTTTGATTTCACTGGAATCACACAAAGGAAGTGGAAACTGTTACAGAAAAGTAAAAAGAGCTCTTATAAACCAAATCCATACCACAGTACAGAACATTAAGCCCAATGTCATTTTAACAAATGTTTCATAAACCACAAATGAACAACAACACAAAAGGATCTACCATGATAATCAGATTTATTTAACATCCACGTTATTTTATTTAATTGATTTATTAGGAATAGAAAAATATCAGCTCTTATAGAGAGTAATGAATATGTGTCCCAGCAGAGTCCAATGACTCTTTGGTCCAATCACAAATGTCTAATCTGACTAGCTCTATAGGTACATCTAAAAAAATTGAATATCATGAAAAAGTTCAATATTTTTGTCACAAAGTGAAACCCATATATGATATAGACTTATGACACATGGAGTGAAATATTTCAAGCCTTTGATTCTTGAAATTTTGATGATTAAGGCTTACAAGTTAATGAAAACTAGAACATTACATAAGATCAATGGAAAAAGTATATTTAAACAAAAATGACAGACTTCTGTTCATTTCTGTGCACTCAATAGTCGGTTGGACCTAATTTTGTAGGAGTTACTGCATCAATGCAGGGCAACATGGAGGTCATCAAACTGTGGCACTGCTCAGATGTAATGGAAGCCTTCAGGTCATCTGCATTGTTGGCTTTGGTGTCTCTCATCTTCCTCTAGACAATAGCTCATAGATTCTCTATGGGTTTCAGGTCAGGCCAGTTTAATTAGGACCATTAATAGAGTAGACTGAGCCTGGAGTCAGCAAATCAAGAGCTACTCCACACAGACCAAGACGTGGGATACAAATGTGGCATTCCTCGTGTCAAGCCACTCCTCAGTCCCTCTAGGATTTCGCAGCCAATTTCTGTGATTGTTGCAGTCTAAGATGCTTGATTTTGTGGAAGCTTTTTTTTTAAAAAAAAAAATGCAGCATAAGTTGCTGGAAATTTGCATAAACTGGTGAATTTGCAAAAAAAAAAAGCCTGATCGTCTTTGAATTCACAACAACATAAAGCGATATGGATAATTTGCATCGCATTTTAAAGGTTTATGGTGCAGAGAATACTACATAGAGCAGTGGTTCTCAACTGGTCTCACCCTGGGACCCACATTTTGCCACACTCATTAAATCGCGACCCACATTTTTTTAGAATTCATTCAAACAACCAAATTTAGCTTTTCAAAAATAGCTGTTGAAAGCACACGTATATTATCTTTTTTTAAACATAAATCTATATTTTCCTGTGCGACATGCATTTCACAGCATGCCTGTCAAAAGAAAAGTTGCTTTCAAAATAAAAGACAAATCCTATTCATTTATTTTTGACCAGCTGTCCGCGACCCACCCAGTACAGGTCCGCGACCCACCAGTTGAGAATAACTGACATAGAGAATCTGTTTTTTTTTTTCAAAACAAAGAAATCCTAAAATAAACAATTCCTGTGAGAATCTCTTCAATGCAGGATTACTCGTGACCTTTGCTACATACAGTACACTAGCTGCAGAAGAGCCTCGTGCGTTCAGAAATGTGTACATTTATTTGTGTGTGGAGATACCACCAGTGGCCAATGATATTGGCCACTGTTACCATTTTAGATGGTACCTGTAGTGAAGCTTTATCAAAGATCATCTATAAAAGTAGAGGTTTAGTTAGGTTATTTTCTTTTAAAGTCCTTCTAGAACAGCAGGAGAGAATTAAACACGGCACAGTGTGTGAAACTGGTTCACCGCTACTTTGCTCAAAAGAGTCAGTTTGGCTGTAACCAGACTAAATGGTGATTCCCGTCACTCCAGGGGACTCCTGGCGGCTAACGGTGGCCGCTGGCTTTGAAAGCTGATGATGGCTATGTACTAAATGTCACACTAACGTACACTAGTCTACACTATAAACACAATGAGTATATACTGTCTACTATAAGGATGATTAGGATGATGAGCGTTCCCACTGCAGTATACGTCCAAGTTTCTCAAGATGCATTTGGAACCTACAACGGCAAAAACCTGAAGCACAATGAGGCTAAATATCTAATTCTCCACTTTTGAAAGTTCTGAAAGCATTTTAAGTGAGAATGTGACCAAGTAGAATATCAACATCTGGTCAGTTGATCCATAAAACTTGCGGAAACACATTTCATTCCGACATTTCGGAGATTTTCAGAGAGCCGCCATTGTGCTACTGACAAAACTTCAGCTTAACTTCAAAACAAAAGTCATATTTACAAAAACATTACAAACTAATGGAAGACAAGAAGAGATGCTTTTGTTTTGAAAAGGGAATGTTTGATTTTTAGCTTGAAGCTGGTCCCAGGATGATTTCACGTTCCGCTCGCATTGCATCATGGGACAGTTGAGTATGACGAGTGTGCCCACCGTGCATACTGAAATGGATCCTCCACTGTTTGCACAAATGTGGCCTAAAACCTTTGAAATGTCCTTATTAGAAGATTTATGCCTAACAAAACGCATTATTTTGCACCATATTTGTTTTATTAACTTTTAAAACTGGGACTACTTTACGGTTTTAGAGCCTGCTCAGAGCAGCAGTTTGATCCTGGTTGCCAGTATTTACATGCAACCGGAGCTATTCATGTTATTGGTTAGTTGTGTGTAATGAAGCAGGAGGGGGCGTGGCTGTTACCGGGCACAGTCCACATGGCGTCCTGATGAGGCCCGTGGGCTGGATGACGGCGTTGACCCCTCGGTAAAGCTTCAGCTGTCCATCCACGCTGCCCACCGTCCCTTCCTTAGCGGCGATCACCGTCATCTCCACCTTCCCATCAAAGATCAGCGTGTTCAGGATGGTCTCGATGTCCTCCATGGACAGCTCCACCTGCAGGGGGCGCAGTGCATTACCTCAGAGGAGCGTCATGGCAGATAACGACGGCTTCGTTCTGCCTGCAGGGAGCAGTGTTACTGCTGTGTGCCAGTCAGGGTTGGAGTCAATTATAATTGTAATTGTGTAATTGATACTTAATTACAATTATGGTGTAATTATAATTGAAAAAAATGTGTTGCTGTTGTAATCGTAATTGAGTTCAGATGATTGACTTTGTAATTAGCATTAACATTGTATAAAAATTGTCATTTACAATTTAATTAAACACAAACCTGGAGAATCATGTTACAGTTCTATGGCGTACACATTTGTAGTTGACAATTAATAAAATATGTTTCATATTTACGTGTCAGTTCTCTTGATGATCATTTTACCATTTAAAAAAAATTAGTGACACCAAAAATATGAATACCAATATTTATCATTGATTAGGATGCATAAAAAAGAATTATTTGCATTAACAATATATAAAAACTGATCAAAATACCACACGCAACATTTACAATCAAAAACCAAACAGGAAATAAAATAAAAACCAAAATAAATCAGAATTCACAAACTAATTATTCTTAAATATTATTTTTAACTCTGACAAACAAGGCTTTTTTTTAATATCTGTATTTATGAATAATAATTTTAAAAAGCCAAAGTTATAATGGAGTTGTACAAAAAAACTTTACTTTTAAGCTTATTTGAAAAATCAAATCTAACATAATCAAACTCAAGTGATGGAAAATCTAAATCCTCTATTTGCACACGAGTCAAACTCAAGGCCCAGAGCATCCAATTCAGCCTGTGGCAGCAAGGCAAAAAGTCAGAGAAGCCATGAATCATTCTGTAAATTACCAACTAATTCAGTTGTGGATAGCTCCAAAATAATACATAAATTCAATGAAACTTCACAATTTTATCAGGGCTCATATTTTCCTCATGCTTATATCACTTGATGGCAGTTATTTTTTAACTCAAATGATTAAAAACCTCTAAATGTTTCCAAAATCCTGCACTTTTCTTTAAAATATTCCACAAAATGTCCTCAAACAACATAAAAATGTCACAAAATCAAAATAATTGAATGTGAAGATCCTGCAGGGACTGATATCTGTCACTTAATGCTTTGATATTATCAGTGCCAAACATATTTTATCATTTATTTATACGTGGAAGTGCAAACTAGAGCACAATAATGACTAAATTACTCATTTTCCCGCCTAAAATCGGCAGCCCACTTGAGATAAAGTGCTCCTGTATTTGAACTAAACTAAAATGAGTTTGACACACCTGATCTATTGCTGATACTGTGACTGCCGCCATGGTAACAGTCAAACGGATCCATGAAATAGTACACAGACTTAGTGGGGTTGTGTAGTAGTTGTGTTACCTTGCTGATACCCAGCTCACTGATGTATTTCCAGACTTCATGTGACGAAGCAAACGAACCATTTCTCTGAACCATTGGACTGTGTTTACTGTCCTTGGCTGCCTCCGCCTACACACACACACACACACACACACACACACACACACACACACACACACACACACACACACACACACACACACACACACACACACACACACACACACACACACACACACACACACACACACACACACACACACACACACACACACACACACACACACACACACACAGAGGCTGGAGCAGAGGGTGTAGTAGAGGGTGTAGTAGAGGGTGGAGCAGTAGGCGGAGCCCTACCTTCCCCTGCAGAAACTTGAAGCACTGCTGGTTCAGAACTTCCACAAACTCAGACTCAAAGTCCTGGTCGTTGTACCAAGCTCCGCCCGTCACTGAGCGGTCCGGCTGTACGTTATACAGCATGTACACCTTCTTCTTAGACGCCTACACACACACACACACAAACACACACACACACACACACACACACACACACACACACACACGCACGCATGAGACCCTGTATACTAAGGGGTTCTCAACCTTGAGGTCGGGATCCCATTTGAGGTTGCGATACACTGTGAGGGGGTCACCAGATGTCTTCAAGAAAGGAAGAATGTTTTTTTGAACAATTTGAGGCAATTTTGCTTATTTTGACCGTTTTCTGCAACTACACCATCAAATTTCAATGCATTTTCTGCAAATTTTTTCCACTTTCAAGATATTTTCGACACTTAAAAACCCTTTCCACATCTATTGTCGCAAATGTTGACCATTTTTATTGTCAATTTTAACCTCTTTTCACCATAGTTCATGCTGGTTTTTGGCCAATTTAACCACATTCAAGATTTTTCACGCCCATTATTCGCCTGTTTAAACTAATTATTCGTACTTTAACATTACCTCATTTCTGCCACTTTTAAGCCAATATTGACACTTTGAACCCTTTTTACCACTTTTTCTGTCTTTTCTGTCTGTTTTTGCCCACTCTAATTTGCAACTTTCTGTGGTTATTTCTGAATAAAACAGGGACTTATATCTTTAAGATGACTATATACTATGGTGCATATAATACTAAACTTCCTGTATAACAGTGGATATTATTCAGATAAATAAATAAATGTGGTTATCACAAATTCATAAAACAATGGACCATCATTTTGACTGTTCTTCAATGTTCATGTTTGTATTTAACCACGTTCAGCTACAGTGGGGGTCCCCGGTATCTGGAACCTTTATTTTGGGGGTCGCGGGCTGATAAGGTTAAGAACCCCTGCTGTAGACACACACAAAGTATCTGTGTGTGTGTGTGTGTGTGTGTGTGTGTGTGTGTGTGTGTGTGTGTGTGTGTGTGTGTGTGCGTGTGCGTGTGTGTGTTTGAACTCACAGCCACTGATTTCACAGCCTTGATGAGTTTTTTGCTCTCCAGGTTCTTCAGGATCTTGTTGATCTCCGTTAGAGGAAGGTTTGACTTATAACGGATTTCTCTGCTCCAGATGCCTGCAGACACACAGACACAGACACAGACACACACACACACACACACACACGCACACGCACGCGCACGCGCACGCGCACGCGCACGCGCACGCACACGCACACGCACACGCACACGCACACGCACACACACACACACACACACACACACACACAGTGTGAGCTTGACAGTAGATGGCTCTCAGAGCTTCTACAGGTGAAGATGTTACCTTTGTTTCCTGCGTCCTCGATAACCTGATACACCAGTTTCTCCTGATTGTCTGAACCCTTCATCTTACTGGGAGAGAAGGAGTCAGTAACAGACACACACACCAGGGTTGGGGTCAATTACATTTTTCAATTACAATTCTGTCTTCAATTATTCATGTTCAATTACAACACAATTATCAATACGGTGACCAGCATTCTTTCCGATTACAAATAAAATTACAATGATTATTTTCCCCCTTAATAAGTCTATTACAATTACATTCTTAATAACTAAACTTCATATACAATTAATCACATTTACTGCACCTGAAATAATAAATAACTCTCGATACTTTAACATACCTCTTGTGTTAGCTTTCTGTTAGCATCTGTTAGTATAATGGATCAGTTTTGACTCATGTCTTAAATCAGCTGTAAAATACACTAAAAATATCTACTATCATCTAACCTTGTTGTGCTTCCTAATCAATGAAAATATTGGTATTAATATTTTTGCTCCTTGTGGCCCTGAAAAACAGGAACAAGAGCGTCAGTCAATAGATGGATGGATATTTTTGCCGTGTGAGCCTTTTTTTTTTTTATCAGTATACCCATAGATTAAACATTTTCTTAAATGGTAAAATGATCCTAACGAGAAGAAACAGGTAGTGGGAAAAGTTGATCTGAAACTTATTTTAGCAATTGTCAACTACAGACAGTTTGTATCAGACACAGAACTGTAACATGGTTCCACAAGTTTGTGTTTCATTAAATTTAATGTATGATTATAACAGAAACAGATTTATTTTTTAAATTATATTATGTCATAAATGTAATTAATTATTAATTACGTGATTACAATTATAATTGAGCCCAACCCTGACACACAGACACACCCACTCCCACACGGACACACCCACCTGCTGCTCTGACCGTCCTTCAGCCTGTAAAGCAGACCTGAGCTGTTCCTCAGCAGGTCCAGCTGACCCTGAAACAGCATCACATCACAGGGAGAATAAGTTCCTCACGTCTTCACGCTTCATGTGACACGGTGACATCACTGGACACTGACCAATGACAGCAGCTTGTTGATGGCCATGGCTCTCTGCTGAGGGTCCAGGTGAGGGAGGTCGTTCTGGATCACCTGGTCTGTGATCCCCTGAGGAAACTGCTGACACAGGTCTTTGATCCTTTACCGTCATTCGTGACAAACAGAAAAAAACAGTCATTACAAAAACCAAATATTGAAAAACAATAACTATTACAGATTAAAAAAAAAAAAAAATACAACTGTCATAAATCTGTACAACTAGGACTATATTAAATATCCATAATCCATGTCACTGTAAATACAATGCAGTAGTATAGATGTTTCTATATCATTTATGCCACAAAAACTAATTTCCTGTTCATGCTAAAGTAATAAAAGCCTCCGATATCTGCTGTAACAGCATAACTTGTGCTCTGTTAGTGTTTCCTCAGGCTTTACTTTAGTCCTTTAGGTTTAAAACGCAGTATTGACTCTCACCCTTTAACATTGATAAGTAACAAAAACAAATGTGGTTAAAATAACACATGCTTTTACTTTAAGATACAAAACGTGCATTTTTAGATAGATAGATAGATAGATAGATAGATAGATAGATAGATAGATAGATAGGCTTTATTCCAGATGATTCGTAGTCCATATTTTAAGACAGACAATATATACAAACAAACAATGAAATAACAATAAATAAATAAAAAAAAAAAACAGAAATAGATGGATGAAAAGAGTTAATTAAAAAAAGATTCTTCCAAGTGTTAGTTTCTGTGTTTGGAAGCAGAAAAGGCTTAAATCTGACCTGTTTTCCACCTCTGCAGGATCCATCAGGTTTGTCTCCTTCTTCACCTTCACCTCCGACATCTTTACTCTCCGAAAACTTTAATCCTGAACTTAAATTTGAACCAATAACACTAACTTTATGTCCTGCTACTGTTAGTGTTAGCATTAGCTTCTTCAGCTGGGTCCTTCCAATGAGCGACCCGGAAACCGCCGGACGAGAAATAAAAACTCCGGACAAATTTCTGGTGAGTTTTTTTTTTCAGAAATGTCAATCCATTTTTTCAGAAAATATTTCTTTTTAACTCCTGTGAGGAAACAAAATAAATACTAAACATAATTAAACATTAATCTATGTTCAAAATAAAGTCAGACACAATAGACACTTTGCTTGTTTGTAAACATTGTGTCGTATTTTGTTGGGCGGGGCTTAGTCTGGAGGCAAAACCACAATTGTCTTCGTTTTTTCTCAGCACGAGTGTTCGCTGGAATCCTATAAAACTTTAATTTACGTCCACTAACGTTATTCCACCTGTTCTGGCACCCTATCACACAACATTCTAAGCTGTAACATTACTCGCCTCCAGTCTTTAGCCAGTGGCGTTTCCTGTTTTTGCCTCCAGCTACAGTTGTGACGTCACTCGTGACGTCACAACTCCCCTCCCATTAAGGGCTCTATTCAAAGGGAGATATAAATTGTACTGACATGGATTATTCTGACTTCTCCTTTTTAATTATTTATATGTCATATACAAATGTATGAGAGTAGCATTAATGTCACCCAATTTCCCCTCAAAGATCAATGGTTTACTGAATCTGAGCAGGTTTATTGATTATTGATCAACTTAATTTAAATTCACTTAATTTGAATTATCCTGAGGACATCAATTCAGACTGAAATCATTACACAAAAATAAATGGACGCAAGGATGCATTAGTTATTTAGGGGGCCAGAATATTTATTTTGGGCGCACGGTGGCTTAGTGGTTAGCACGTCCGCCCCACAGCAAGAAGGTCCTGGGTTCAACCCCTGGGGTGGACTTGGGTCCTTTCTGTGTGGAGTTTGCATGTTCTCCCCGTGCTGCCCATAGGAGTGAATGAGAGAGTGAATGGTTGTCTGTGTCTGTGTTGCCCTGTGATGGACTGGCGCCCTGTCCAGGGTGTACCCCCGCCCAGCGCCCTATGAGAGCCGGAGATTGGCACCGGCAGACCCCCGCGACCCTGTTAAACGGGAATAAGCGGGTATGAAAATTGATGGGATGGAATATTTATTTTGTATTGTTAATTTGTTTATTAGGAGATATAACAATGTAACAACATTTTAAACAACAGTTTTTCATTGTATACAATATTTTCAAACGAAGACACACGTCACACTTTACAACAACTTATTTATTTTGTGTATCATTATCAGTCAACTATGTATACACATCACAGAGACATTATTCACACACATGTTTTACATATATCAAATGTTATACCTATATGACCGTACATACATAATAAAGCAAAAGAGAAAATAAAATAATGACATAAAATAAGAATATTTCACAGTCTCATAAGTTATCAGTGAGCTACGATGTTTCAGACTCTACAATCCCTGGCATAGGTGGTCTCGTCCACAACAACAGAACAACTTTTCCCACAGACCTTCTGTAGCTCTGATGTATCGCTGGGTGAGTGATATATATTTGTGTTTACAAAGTAATACCTTATGTCAGGGGTCTGCAACCTGCGGCTCTGGAGCCTAATGTGGCTCTTTGACTCTTTTGAATTGGTTCCCTATATTTAAAAAAAAAAAACTATTGAAATTGTTGTTTTTTTACAGAGGCTATTAATGATTAATGACAAATAAAATAAAGCTATAACAATTTGTTACCCTAAAATAAATCACGTTGTGCAATGACTCAGCACCTTCATACTTCACCTCCTGCAACATCTACAGACCATTAACGTTCCCTGCACCTGTGACAAACCTTAAGTTTTAAATCCCTGGTAAGATAACTAAACCAACAAAAACACTATTCTGGAAGAAAATATAGATTTTAATTGTGTGGGAACAGATTCATTTAACTAACAATGTACAGGTTAAATATGCATGTTTTATGTGTGGTAAGAAATGATCAATTAGCATGTGTTGATCACATGATCATGCGTTATCAAATTCATGTTACTTTTTGTAGCCTTTCAGATACATTAACTTAAAAAAAAAATCTTCTTAGTTCATGTAAACTAAGATGCATGAGAATTTGAAGTCGCAAGATACTGTTTTATTTCTTGATGTCAATTTATTCTATTTTATTTTAAACTGTTTTTAAGTTTCCATTTACACAATCAATATGAATCAAATTAAATTAAATCAAACATTATTCTATATAATTGTAACCGTATAAAATGTAATACACTGTATTGTACAGGACTTTAATCCAGGTGAGATGAGACAAAACGGCTTCTTTGAGAGTAAAGGTTGCAGATCCCTGTCCTATGTAACCCCATTTCCCCCACTGCAATCCCCTAATATCTAATTAAAGCAGAGTTATAAAAGACAAGAAGAGACTATTATTTCCAGAAGTGGAGTGGCCCCACGCAGGGCATCATTGCTCACTAGAACCAACCAGAAAGACGCATTTACACACAAGGGACACAATCACTGTAGAAAGGATGGCAAAGGATGACTATGGAAGCTTTAACATTATGACATGTAGGTCTAATTCAAATGAATGATAAAACAAACTCAGCAAGCATGATACCAGAAGTTGTGACTTTACAGTAACCAGTGTGGCCACAGCATGAACCAGCCTTTAACTCACTGATTCAGAGGTGACTGGGATGAATATGGCCTTGGATTATCTCCCCCTGTCAGATTAAGACTGGGTGCTATTACAGGAAACTGCCTTGCCCAAAGACAGGGGAACTATGACCTATACAAAACATCTTAATATCATAAGAAAAACCTTTGACTTTGTAGTTACAAGATTTTTAAAAACCCTGAAGCTTCAGCTTGATTTGCAATTGTTAATCTAAACCTGCAGCACCAAAATAAAAATAAAAAACAGTGGTCGCCAACGCATCTAGATCTTTGAAACGTTCTCTGTTGATCCAAAATGTATTGTAAATAATGGACATTAAGCTACATCCAGGCTGATTAAAGTTCAGTTTTGCATCCACCTCTTTCTCTCTCGATCCCACTGCTTGTATTTTTAAGCATTAGTGGCTGCATTAAATTGACCAATTGGATCAAAGAATGATTCAGGCACATTAACTAAGGCTCTACCAGGAAGTGTTGTTTTCAGGAGCCATCTTAGTTTTAGTCTCATGGACAAAAACGTGTATTAGTTTTAGTCTCATGGACAAAAACGTGTATTAGTTTTAGTCTTATTGGCTGAGAATTTCCTTAGTGTTAGTTCTATCTTTTTATATATTAATGCAACTTGAATGACGCGTGAGTGGATGAGCATAACAACTGATATGATCCATTTGTCCATCATTAATAAAATACTGTCCTCATATTAGTAAACATAAAATAGGTCACATGCCTTTACTTTTGGTGTTGACATTAAATAAATAATGAAAGTAGAATTGAAGTTGATGTGTTGTATAACTTTCAAAGTGAGATAGCTATGGCTGTTGATAATATGCTAGTCACAGTGTTTACTGTAATTCAAATACAAAAATCCTGAATAAAAGGCTGCATCTTGCACGTCACCAAAGTGGTGGTCAATGATCTTGGGCTTAAGAGTGAGATACTTACAATAGTGATCAATGGCATTACTCTCTGACAGACAGAAGTTGTCATCTCCCTGGTAGGCAGGTACCTGAAATCCAACACACCCATGTAAGGTTTATGAAAACAGTTTCACACTTGTTTGGATTAACCAGACTGAGGATATTAAAAGTTATTGAGGACTTCATTATGACGATATTGATAAAATAGCCTAAAAAGAGTTGGTCTGACTCTGTTTTGGTCATGTTGTTATTGATGTAATGTGTTTATTGATGATTTTAAATGTTTTTACTGATTATTCTAAATGTTTTTTGCAGCTGATTTTAATGTTCTTATTGATTTTAAGCTGTTTAATGTTTTTTTGTTGCACTTTTTGATCATGTAAAGCACATTGAGTTGCCTTATGTATGAAATGCGCTATAAAAATACATTTGCATTGCTGTAATCTCCACCTCTGTCACTGGGGCCAGGCTGAAATCAACTCATTTAACTTAGCAAGTTGTAATCGAGAGTCGTAGGACAGCTTTTGTCTGACTGAGAATGTTTGGTTAGGTAAAGCCCGCTAACAGAGCTAAATCCAGGATATTATTATCTAGTTTCGTAGTATAGGCCAGAATAACAACCAACGACTTTTCTAATCACACTATTAGACAGCCTACTTTTACCCTGAAGTTGCATGATCATGATGCATTAAGTCTTTATGCGCTAACACTGCATCCAGCTCTAATGTTGTGGTGGTAAATCATTAGTGAACACTCAAAGTAAAACAAGCTGATAAATCCATAGTGTAGTAAGTAAGTAAGTAAGTAACATTAATTTATATAGCACCTTTCACAGACAAAAGCCACAAAGTGCTTCACAACGTAGCTTAAAATCAAAAAGTACACACAATATAAAACGCCAAGACAACATGAAATCATAGCAGCCCAAGAGTAGCTAATTAAAAGCTTGAACAAATAATTAGGTGTTAGGTTGGCTTTTGAAGGTGTCAACAGAGTCAGTAGAACGCAGAGAGAGAGGAAGATTGTTCCATAATCTAGGAGCAACGTTCCGGAAGGATCGGTCTCCTCTGGTCCAAAAACAAGTGCGAGGAACCATCAGTAGATTCTGATCCACAGACCTCAGAGCCAAAGCAGTGGTGTAAGGTTGGATCAGATCACTGATGTAAGAAGGATCCTGACCATTCAAGGCTCTGAAAGCTACAACCAAAATTTTAAAATGCATCCTAAAAGACACTGGCAGCCAGTGAAGTTCTTTTAGAATAAGGGATACGTGAGTCCTAATATGTGTAAGAATTCATGCTGCAGAGTTTTGCACTAATTGCAGTCGAGACAGCTCCTTCTTGTTCAGACATGAAAACAAACTATTACAATATTATTAACGTGAAGACACAAAAGCATGAATGATGAGCTCCAAATCATTCTGTGACACCATTTTCCTCAGATCTGATCCACTTCATAACTTGGTACCGACCAGGTTGCTGAATTTTAAACTGATAAATAATTGAAATCCAGACCAAAGACAACCCTGTTGTTACAGAAAAGGCAGGAATGAGAGAACTCAGGCAGGAAGCTGCTGACACTGTGAATGCATTTATTATATTATTCCACTGAATGATAAACAGACAGTGCTCTGCAGTTAAACTTTATTGCAGCACACACGTTTCAAGTAGAGCTCTATCACACACAATATGATGAGAGCACATTGTGCATGTTCCTGCTGATAATGTCAGCCCCAGCATGAATTAATTATTTAATGACTTCAGCCGCCCACGCACACAGGTTTCATCAGCTGAGTGTAGATCAGTCCATCAGATATAATATCTATATCTTTCCTAAAGGATGTCATCAGTAAATGAAAGGATTACATTAATAATTAATTAACTTTTCTAAACTCAGCCGTCATATTTGCACCAACCAGGATCATCTATCAATGGGGACGTCGTTTTCTAAGATATCTTATTGGTCAGGAGGCGGTGCTTTAGGACTCGCTAACGTCCAAGCGACCAGGTTAGGTCAGCATTAACTGCCATAGTGATTAAGGTCCAGCAAGCTTTGTAGTCCAGCACACACTGAGTGAATCCAGGTAGTTAGCGCGATAAGAGGTAATCTAGATTCTAGATGTAGAAAACTAAATAAACCAAAAAAAAAAAAAAAAAAACAACTTTAAAACCTGTTATTTTTTCTCCCTCATTTAATGTGGATTCTTCATTCAGTCCTGTAACTTTACTCTGATCAGTGCATGCAAAATAGGCAGATTTGGACAGAAATCGTCCTATTGATCTACCATTGATCTGAGTTAATACAGCAACACAGTCTGTAAATCAGTCTGCATTCTTTGAAGATGATCTACTGACCATTATCCAGCGCAGGTCTGAGCAGCGCTGTGTCACACACACTCATGTCACCATCAGAGATCATGCGTAAATTACGCATCTGATCTGTTGATTCTGGCCTGACATCAATGAGACACAAGACTTTGGTGTTTAAAACATGGAGAGAAAGGAAATCAGTGGAGCAGTGAGTCAGAAGCAATATTGATCCATGGTCATATCCATCTCTGTGCACAGCAAACCTCTTTTTCCCCTCTCACACACAAGTAGGCTGGAGCAGAGGGTGTAGTAGAGGGTGGAGCAGTGGGCGGAGCCCTACCTTCCCCGGCAGAAACTTGAAGCAACTCAGACTCAAAGTTCTGGTTATACAGCATGTACACCTTCTTCTCAGACCCCTACACGCACAAGACCCTGTATACTAGCGTTCTCAACCTTGGGGTCACCAGGCTCTAATCTGCTGAAATATTTGTTAGAGATTGAGTAAAACCTATGGTTGGGGAAACATTCAGGGTCATTTAGAAGCTTTTTCAGTCAAAGTGACAACTTGTGCGACTTTGGGTTGCTCTAAAAATCAGTAAAAGTTAAAAAAAAAAAAAAAAAAAAAGTCAATGTAAACCTCTTGTTTACCGAAATTTGATAAACAAAATCCGTGAGCCGGAAAAATCTGACCAACAGTTCCAACTCAGCCGTTTCGTAGACCGCATCAAGAAGAGAAGAGCTCCGGTTCCACATAAAAAACAGGCATCCAGGATCGGGCGTGCGTTTTGTTTGGCATAGATCTTCTAATAAGAACATTTCAAAGGTTTCAGGCCACATTTGTAAAAACAGTGGAGGATCCATTTAATGATGGATAGAAAATCTAAAGAAAGAAAAAAAAAAAAAAAAAAAAAAACTACAAATCCATTATCTTCTCTTCATGTGATAATTTTTTTTTTTTAAATCTTCAAGGGACCCAAAAAAGAAAAAAAAAAAAAAAAAAAAAAAAACAACAGCTCAGTGCACGATCAAAGTCACCTTTTGCATTACATAAAAGACACAGCATAAATTTACACAATGTATGAAAAAAAATGCTTTTATTACTCGTTTCTCATTGGACGGTACACAGTGATTACTGGACATATTGCTAACTTGTATAAAAAAGTGTTTGACTTCTATTTGTGACAGTTCCCACATTTTAAAACTGCACAATGTTTGGTGACACATACAAGTGTTTTTCTCGAGAATAGTGTGCCAATGAATCCTGTAGCAGAAGTAATGAATCTATGCAGCTGTTCTAGAATAAGGTTCTACTCCCCAAACAGCAGCAGATTTATAGAAAAACAGATCATAAAAAAAAAAAAATAAATTGCGAGGCAGATGTGAAATAAGCACAATAAGTTGACAAAAAAACCTGCTGTCTAACAGCTTTGGTCATGGATACAAAAATAAGGTCCAAAGTACTTCGTGAAGATAATTATGCTTTAACTGGTCAGACGAAAGGTTGAACGCACACATAATGACTAATGGAAAACATGCTGACAACATTAGACATTAACCATGTTTACTAAATTAAAGGACAAAATCAAACGTTTCCCACGAGTCATGGTTTAGGTTTTACGTCACCTAAATTTTAGGATTGTGTCCAGCCTGAAAAAGGAAGCATTCATGCACTGTAGAGTGTGGGTGTAGTGGTACTTTCAGGACAAACTGACCCACAGCTAACTCAGCAATCATCGTCCTCAAAGAGTCTGGTTATTTTCTAATTTGTAAACCCACCTATCAACGTTTGTGTCAACCTACGTAAATGTTTGTTTCTGTTGCATATGTGAAGGCAGAAAACGTTCCCTTGTGTTTTATCTAGGGCTTTGATGTGTTTCCTTTAAGCTTTCTTCATGCCTCGTCCCATCAGGCAGGCAAACACAGTCATCACCATTTTGCTGTTCACTTCCACCAAGTCCTCTGGCAAAGCGTAGACTTTGGCTCCGATCTTCCTGGCCATAGAGATGGCATATCTGGAAAACAAACGGCGTACAAATCAAGCCTCAGGGTTGGGGTCAATTACATTTTTCAATTAGAATTACGTTTTAGATCATCCATGTTCAATTACAACTCAATTCCGATTACGGTAATTGGCATTTTTCCCCAATTACAATTAAAATAATTGTTTTCCCCTGAAGATTCTGATTACGTTCTCCATTACTAAAGTTATATTAAAATTAATCACATTTTATGGACTTATTTATGTCAGGCTCAGTAACGGTGATCTTGTTCTAGTAATTCCAGCAAGTTCTATTTGAATAATAAGTTAAGGTTTCATTTATTCAGACTAATAATTTTCAGGAAATCTACTTTGATCTCCCGACGTGTTTCGACTGTCAACTGTCAGTCTTCTTCAGAGGCATCTGCTGATCACTTTGATGTTTCCGTGACTTCCACGTAATAATTCCAGCAAGTTCTTTTTGTCTTCTTTTTTCAATAATAACAGACGCCTCTGAAGAAAACTGGCAGTTGACAGTCAAAACATGTCAGGAGATCAAAGTAAACTTCCTGAAAAACGCTTGAATAAATAAAACCTTAACATATCTTTCTCTAGTGTTAGCATTACTCTAAAAAATATATATGATCTAATTTGCTTTTTCATCTCTTTTTTATCTTGTTAGGCTTACTTATCCAACAAAATATTGGTATTAATATCAGTATACCCATAGATTTACCGTAATTTCCGAACTATAAGCCCCTACTTTTTTCTCACGCTTTCAACCCTGCGGCTTAAACAATGACGCGGCTAAATTGTGGATTCCTCCCGGATTTATAAGCTTCATGCCACCACAAAATTAAGCTCTGTCACATTAGATCAGGTGAACAATGAAATTGTTAACATTAAATCGTTCTTGCGCGCACTGAATGATTCTGATCATTCATTTTGTCATGATGCACACTGCCTCATCATAGCAACGACGTAGAGAAATGTTGTCAGAGAGAGAGAAAGCGAGCGAGCACCTGCTGCAGCAACAACAGTGTGGATGCAGTAAAAGTCAGTCAGTTTGTAATAAAAGGATAAACGGCATAAAGTTGTTAAATCACAGCGTTAGGTTTGTTCATTATTGATCGGTGCTCTGGACTCAGAGGCTGATGGAGACACTTCCATAAGGAGGACGGACAGATGGAGATCAGAACAGTGTTCTCAGAACTGTTCTGATCTCTGCTCTGTCTACAGTAAAACTCAGCCAGTTTGTAATAGTAGCATAACAGCATTAAGTTGTCAAATCACCACATTGGATTTGTTCAGAAGCAATTGCGTTCGTATTCTGACTCAGAGTCCGACTCGTTGTGATCGCTCCGCACAGTAAGAAAAGCAGATGAAGTGGTGTATCAGTCTGGTTCCAGTACAAAGTGACCATAAAAAACTGTAAATGGACTGATATGGAGACGTGGGGCAGTGAGGAGGAGACGCAGACTTTTCCCTGCAACCTAACTTGAGTACAGCAGCCCACCTACCTGCCCGTTCGGATTGGCCGAGTTGTCTGACGGGCACATCATCAGCCACAAGAGTGCTGCCTATGTTAGGCTGCGGCATATGTGTGGATTATTGTAATGCGGCCAATAAAACAGTGTGCTTTATAGCCCAGAAATTGCGGTAAATATCTTTTTTCAAAACTGACCCCAACCCTGTCAAGCATCATCTTTACTTACTTGGCATTGTCCAGTTTGTCTTCGTCCGACAGACTTTCAGTTTTGACCAGCTCATAGTTGACACTTTTAGGTTGGATGGCATCAATCAGGTCAAGGACTGGAAGACTTGTACTGATTCCTTTGTCCTAGACCCAGAAAGCACACATCACACGTCATTACTTTGATGATGCATAAATGAACCATAAATCCCTAAACAAAGCACCTGTAGTACATAAATGGGTAACACTTTACTTGGAATTTTATACACAATGGCTGACATTACACTGCCAATGTTATGACATGACACCTGTCATTAGCATTAATAAGGTGTCATGAAGGCTGTCATTAGTTACCCTTTCCCCTAATGAATAATACAAGCCACGGAAATGAACTAGTGTGGCTATTTAAGAATAAAAAAAAAAAAACAATCGAAATTCAAACATCTTTGTAACGGTTCCGGAACCGTATTCTTAAAGACTGTAGGTTAATGACAGGATGTAGTGCGCGGACACAAATTACCTTCCTGTTTATTTTCAAAATAAAATACGTGTCCAAGGCAGACCGAATTTCCATCCATTTTCTGACCCTCTGGAGGTTTCCAGTGTGTTAACATTTTCCAGCTGTTCCATCATTTTAATTATTATATTTTATCCCTGGCTATGCTACAGTGTAAGGCCTTGATTCAAACACTTCTTGTTGAGGTGTCCCATGATTAAATAGTTAGTAAAAGATTAAGTAAAGGAGTAAATATTGTGTTGCTGAGCCTCGTTCTAAGTTTATAAACTTCATTATAATGAAAAATTTACTATTTTAAAGGAAGCTTAGAGTGTTTTATCTTGTTTCTAACACACACACACTTCGCTGTTTAAAGTGAGACTTGCCTTAAAATTTTTGATGGATGAACTCTTGGAAGCATTGGCCAAAGTCTGATTAACCCACGAAATGATCAGATCATCACTGGCAGCGTCCCCGTTGCCCAGGTCTTCCAGAACTTTAAATGTGTACCTGTAGGTGGATTACACAGGATGGATTTCAGTGAATCTTTATCCGCTCCCTGTGGGAACGATCAATAAAACTGTCTGCACTGGCATGTGCTGCTCCACCATCATCACTGACTCACCTCCTCATGAGCTGCCACACCAGAGCCAGGGTGAGGGTTTCATTGGCATCGTAGAGGTCCTGACCTGCTATTCCCACCAAGGAAAAACCAGCTTTATTTTTCCCCAGCTCCACCGCATAGTTGCAGTTTTCAATCTGACAAAAACACACAGTTACACAAGTGATTTGAACAAATGATGCATAAACTAATTTTCCTAATCATCACTTTCAATATTTTAACAACATGGAGGAGCTAACGCTAACACGTCTTTAGTATTCCTAACATAAGCTTCATGCAGGAGTAGTAATAAAAAACCAGTATTTAAACCAGTCTCAGCCATTATGGCTTCATCAGAACTTTGAAATATCCATAAAAAGAAAAGCGGCGTCCAAATTGCACTTCAGCTTTAAAACTCCCACGCTCTGCCCGCCTAGTTGTCGGCCAATGAACGTCATGCGAGTCACATATGCAAGGGTGTCGATTACATTTTCTTGACACATTGCCCAGGCAGGCATCTTGGTATAAACAGACACACCAATGGGTGTTAATTACATTGTTCTCCATTCTCTGAAGTGTTCGTTGCACCAAGAGCAAAGATGATTTTTCTTTTTTCAAGTTTAAATGAGGTTTTATGTGGGACCCGCAGAAATATTGGGGCCGATATGAACATATAACGGTCCCAACGGTGTCCCCCTCCCACAACTCAATGTTATATTTTTCCATTCTCATTTTCAAACTCCATCAAGGTATTGATACCCTGAAGCCACACCAAATTTGGTTATCCTATCTTAAACAGTTGCTGAGAGAAACTGTCCAATTTAACTCAGATGGACTTTACGTTTTATGTTTATATTGTATATATTGTTTATTCCTTAAATAATTTTTTACACTGGAGTTGTGTACAGTGACAATAAAGACGTTCTTCTAAATGGCTACAGGGGTCCTCAGGTAAAAGCGGGGGCATCAGAGCTTATCGCCTGTAGTAAATAGTGCAGCTTATGCATGTGTTTCTCAGTTATACAAAATAAAAACAGAGTTTAAACAACGCATGTACATCTGGAAGTCTCTTTACTGTCCATGTGTGCAACGATTATTATGACGGTAACGATTAAAAAAGGAAAAAAACAACAACCAAAGCCGTTTGAAATGCAGAGTAGGGGAACAAAATGACAGCGTTAGGGACCCAAACGCTCAACTACGCTGGCGAGAACCCTGCATTGACTTTATTAAATATCATTGGTTTGAATTATTTAGAAAAGGAAACTATGTGCCTTGATGTACACACCAACCTTTTTTAAATGACCTCCTCCGATGCCTTTGAATGGAGGATGGTTGACTTTGTTGTCCCAGTCCACAGGAACCTTTGTTTTTTCATAGAGCTGAAGAATCACCATGGCATCGATCAGATCACTGCATTAACACACACACACACACACACACACACACACACACACACACACACACACACACACACACACACACACACACACACACACACACACACACACACACACACACACACACACACACACACACACACACACACACACACACACACACACACACACACACACACACACACACGTGATGCGATGTGAGCAAACACACGAGCAAGCCTCCCAACTGCTCAGATGACATGTAAACACGGACCCATAGATGTGGTGAACATGTGGAGAGACTCCCAAAGAGTTCATCCAGTTCCTGAAGGTCCTTTCCTCTCTGGTCTCACCTGGACAGAATGAAAGTGAAAGTGAGCTAGGAGAAAACAAAAGAAGGTTGCAGTGCATTCTGGGAGGATTCTTTAACTGGATGCATACTCGTGACATTGAACTCTTGGTCCTCTGGTTTGGTAAGGGCGGGGTGTTTGTTGAACAGCGTGGCCACGAAGGCCATGTTCAGCTTTGCGTTTCCAGACACGACGTCAGTGGCTGTCACAAACTGTCTACAGTCCAGACGGTCGGCCTGGACCAGCATCAGCTCAGCTCGTTTCACTGCATCCTTTTCCTGGAGACACCAAAACATTTGGATCAAAGTACATCATTACTGGAACCCAAAATCACCTAAAGTTGGAACAACATAATGTTTTCTGTAATAAAAGAGAAGGAAAAAACAGATGCTTTACATAATGTTCTGAGAAGTAGTGAAAGCAGAAACTCCTAAAATTAGTTTTCTAATACAAAATATATCGTTATAGGCGACATTCAAATTTGGTATAGCTTGAATCTTGATACATTGCCCAAGCCTAATCAGCTTCTATATTTTTTTAATAATGTTCTTCTGTTTCACTTTGTATTATATAATTCTAATAACAGACAGGGTCACTGACAGGAAGCAGCTGGACATGCATAATTGACAGCTTTAGCTCCAAAAGGTGCATCAGAAAGAGCAAATGAGGAGAGGTCAAATTCTAGTACTTTGAGTCAGTCTGTGCAGAATGAAGGACTAAAACTATCTTCCATTTCTCTGACTCCATGTGTACAAACATTCACTTTCCACTAAGGGTGCAAAAAAACAAAAAAATTATCGTATCGATAAATTCAATTTTTTAATCATCTATTTTAATGAAAAAAAACCATTTAATTGCGCATAGCACGTAAACGCCCGGTCACTAGGCGTCAGTGAACCACATCAGACCTTGGTAAACTACATCACTCCTCAATGCATTTTAGCTTGGAATACATTTATTTTCATAAAACATACTGGGCACTTTTGTGTTACTTTAAGTTCTTAAAAGAAAGTAACCACACTCACATTTTTCTTAAACTCAAAATTCCAAATGCTAATACAGAAAGTCCTTTTTCAACAAAAAATAAGTTAGAATTTATATGGTTGAAACTAAAAAATCAATTATGTTTAACTAATATAAATAATCAACTTAGAAAAACAAATCCATTTTTTTTCTTCTTTTTTTCTAAACTATGACAATAATGCTTAATTCTTCAACATTATAAACCATAGAGGATAAAATACAATAAACAGGAACTGATTCCCTGAGAAAACTATATTTGTATGCATTTTCTGGGTGATGTCACTGGTGTTTTATGAGATTGGATGTGATCCCTCCTTTGTATGTATATATATATATATATTGTATGTATCATATCTCCTTGCCATGTTGGTGCGTTTTCAAGTAAGTAGCATGCAGTGAGTTTAGACTGTGCAGTGAGAAGCCAGGAGGAGAGTAGAGGCAACCGCTATGTAGCGGAAACTGGTACCAGTAGTATAGTAGGAACCGTTACAATTTGGCACCACGAGGTACCGTGCAACTATGACGTCAACGTATTTTTTGTGTCGATGTCGATGCGTTGTCCCGGCCCTAGTTTCATACCATTTTGTACTTGTAAAGGTGAAATGTGTATTTATTGATATTGTGATATATCATGATGAATTTCATATCGTTTAGTATCGGGAAATATCGTATCGTGACATGCAAATTGTGAATCGCATCATCAGATTCATGGCAATGTACACTCCTACTCCTCACTAGAATGTGTTTTACTTGAACAAAATCCACTCCAGGGTTCCCTGTGGTCCGCTGCAGTAGAGGCATTATTTGTCTGAAAAACTCTACAATGTGATATTATCTGATTGCATTCTGAGTATCACAGGCCTATAATAGGTGCCGAGAGGAAAAGACGGGGCTTTCCTTTCTATTCAGTAGGATGATATAAAAAGCCACATTTAACTTCTACAGGAAGTAACAACAGGCTCAACAGGAAGTCCACTCAGCTCATGTTGGCTCAAAGAACTCAGAGTTTAGTCCGAGCAGCACACACACACTTGCACACCAGTGTTGGGGTAGTTACTCCAAAAAGTAATTGATTACTCCTGTAAACTGTTGTGACATTACTTTACTATGTGGTAGGTATAATAGACTAAAAGTAAAAAGTGGTCTCTGGTTCATATCGAAGGAGATTTAGGTCTACTCATGAGTTTCATCTGTTGAGCTTCTATCTCCACATGAAGTCACCTCCTCACTGCTCCACGTCTGCATATCAGTCCATTTACAGCTTTTTATGCTCAGCTGCTGCTGCTGCTGACAAACGCATGTCCACCATTACCGTTCTGCCATAATAAGCTAGAAAATACAGGGTGAACCCATGAAAGGGCATTTCTATAGTCTAGTAAAGTAGTCTAGTTAACAATATTTCAAGTGTAATGCCTTACTTTACCTCGTTAAAGATAATGTAATGTTACTTTAACATGTTACTCCAACACTGTTACACACACAGGGGTGGACTGGGAATAAAATAATAATAATCAGCCCTGGCATTATCAGTAACACCTTATAGAAGCTGTTAAGTCAGTGATGCTCAACATGTGGCTTTTTATGTTTTTGTAATTATTCCCCCAGAAAAACCTTAAAAGGGGGAAACTTTTTAACCCATTTCACAACTTTCTTTGTCTCATTTTTGCCTCTTCTCAAATAGTTCTAACTTTTTTCAGACTTTAGCTACCTTCTGCCAATAAATACCTTCAACCCCCCCTATTTTTTTTGTTAATTTCTTGCAAGTTCTTTTAGAAACATGTCACATTTCCTTTTTTCCCCACATTTTTGCCCTTTTTCTCTATTGTCTCCCACATTTTGTTCATTAAATCTACCCTTTGCCATAACATTCTACCTGGTTCCTCTGTATTTGCCAATGTTTTGCCCACTCTTGACTGCTTTTGGCCCATTTCAGTCACTGTACAACATTTTCTTGCCACCTGTTTCCATTTCTGCCTCCACTTACTCATTAAAAAAGAAAAAAGATGCCCGGTGGGCCAGATGGCCACCCTGCACACATGTCTACCTATTCAGTTACACTCACACACACTGAACTCACATATAGACCGGTCATGTCCACGGCGACACGAGGGACGTCTTCTTTGCTTCCATCAGGGGCGATCTGTTCCAGTAGGTGGAAGTACGCTTTGGAGTCCTACACACACAGACAGACACTAATAGTAACTACAGACTAAACCACTTCCTCAGACCATCATGTGGTTACACCCATCTGTTGTTGCTACCTCATGTAAGTGATTCAAAGGTTATTAAACAAATGTTCAGAGTACCAATAAATAAATGCATTCATTCTGTGTTGTCCTGTTTAAAGCTCTTTAATTCATTTAAAGAGCCATCTTGGTCAATGTGTCCCACACACTCCATAATGTGCTGGTCAGCCACAGGATACACTACGGTGCTCAACAGAACAACTCAGGAATTAAACTGTACAACTCCTCACTTTAACCCGACAGCTTCGTGATTTTACAGTGTAGATGGCTCAGTATACTATACTTGTATTCATCTGCATTATATTTTCTGCTGTAATGTGTGCACTTGTATTTAATCCCTATTTAATTAACAGTCATTTTTAATTATGTACGTTTTCTTTCTATACTTTAGTGTTTCTTCTTTTCATTCACAATAGTATCTGTAAAAAAAATATTTCCCCCTGGGATAAATATAGTATATCTGACTAGGATAAATAACAGGTCAGAATCTTTAGGCTCTTGAATTATTTTTATTTGGAGGGGTGGTTCTGCAACAATTATTGAATTAAAAATATTTGAGTTGTTTAGTGATGAGCTTTATATATTGGGAGCCTCCAATTGTATTGAGGAGTTTCATTGAATTTGTGAACCGTTATTTGAAACTGAGTTACTTGATGATTTGCCTTAGGATTCAGGTTTTCTCAGGCAGGTGGAAATCAGTCTTTTGCACCTGACTTTAACACAAAACAAACATCTGACTGTAAAAGAAGGACTAGTGGAACTTCAAGCAGTTTTATCTTAAAAAGTGTTGGATATTGATTATAATCTTTTTAATTTATTTAAATGAGTGTCCCTACATTTGCAAATCTTGCATTGCAGAACATTATAGTTTAATGATAAATGTGTTTTTGTACGTGGACAGACCTCAACACTCTGAAAGGAAGAGAAAATAAAGGTACATTCTGCAACATTTTCTTACCTTAATATCGCCAGAGAAGTTTGAAATTGACATGCCAACTTTCTTTAAATGAAAATTTGCCCAACGCAGCAGAAGCTCCTCAGGACTGAGTTTCATTAGTTCCTCCAGACTCTCCCCTTCCTCCAGTAATGCAGCAATGGCTGTGTTTGGATGAGAGCAGAGAGGACAAAAAAAAAAAAAAAAAAAAAATCAATGACACATAAGTAACACAGTTAACCACTTTTTTTTGCACTCCAAACCTGTCTCATTACAGAAGTTCCTGGTATATCATAATACTGATGCACAGACCACAATACAAGAAACAGGAGAACCCGAGAAGTCGTTGCTGTGTATCATGGGCGTTAATTTTAGTTTAAAAAAAAAAAAAAAAAATGATGGCTCACAAAAACCCAGTTGTGTGCAAATTGTGCAATAAAGAGTTTGCCGATCACCAGAGCTCTTCTAGCCTCCGCTACCACCTCATATGCTAACATGTAGGAGCTAACACCTCAATGCTAACATGTAGCAGCTAGCATGAACAATGGTTCTAATGGGAGCAGACAGTGTCTCCAATCCCCACTGGAGAAGATAACAGGGTTCAGAGCCAAAATGAATAAGTCCATGAGTGGCAAATGAACAAAGTCAGTGGATAAATGATTGTAGTGGACAGTCGACCACTATCAGTGGTAGAGGATGTGGGTGGGGCTAGAAGCACTGCTACAGATACCACCGTCTGAACCAACTTATCAACTGATATGCGGAAAGACTATTTCAGAATAAATTCATCAGGTGCTCTGTTTATTTCATGATATCCACTGATATTCTAACTATTTTACACTGTTCAGTTTCTACTTCTCAAGAATGTTCTGTATTAAGTGCTGTTTTTTTTATTTTAATACAAAAAGAAATTTGTTTTAGAAAGTTTACAAAAAAATCCAGAAAAGCATGAATATAGCTTAATGAAATTTAAGTTTGTGTGATATGCATAAAAATTATTATGATTATGATTATGCTAGCACTGATAAAAAATAACTATTTTGTTGTTTAAGCTAATTTTTTTTCATTGATTCAGTCATACACCAAAATCTATTTAAATTGGAAAACGTTACTTCTCATGTCAAATATTGTTAGGCAATTAATTTAGAAAAATAGGGTTGAATTAATTGCAAAGTCTCAAATAAATTAGATTTTTCATTTCTTTTGAAAAAAAAAAAAAAAAAGTCCCACCATTAGTATTTCCATATGCTGGTACGTTGGCTAACATATTATACACACTGTACCTTCATTGCGGCTCAGCTCTATGTCAGCAAACAGTCCAATCTTTATGATCTGCCAGAGGAGGCCGAGCACCAGGTGAGGCTTTCCTTCCTTTAAATCTTGCGCTCCGATATTGACAACCTGGCACCCGATGGCTGACGCAGAATTCAAGGCCAAGTTCAGGTTCTCCTGTTGGAAAAAACAAAGTCAGATGATCCAGAGTGCACATTTTCTAGTTTGACAGTAGAAACATGAACTTATTAGAATATTTGAGATTGTGACCTGAATGGTAAAGGGGGTGAGTTTCTTTTTATTAATGGTCCTCTCATCGATGGTCTCAGGAACAGAAAGGTTGATCAGTTTACTGCAGGAACAAAAAAAGGATCAAACCATGAGGACAGGTTGAAAAAAAAAAAAAAACAATTAAATTCAAGATATCTCTGCTGATTTACCAAAGCAAGATGCCATTGGACACTGCAGAAAACAGGCTTTCAGTGTTGGGGTCAATGGGCAGAACCTCCTGACAGTCTGGATCCTTCTCCAAACTGGAGTTGATGTAGTTGGCGAAGGCAAAACGCTCCTGCTCTGTGGATACAGATGAAAGTTATCTCTCTGCTGCACAGGTCAGAGGGTACTGAACCCATGTGCAGTGGGTTGGGGGCGGGGCTTAGACTGCTTCCATAGCTCCACTGACCAGAGATGGAATGCTGCGTTCCTTCACTGGAGATCTCACTGGTGCCTCCGATGGCTAAAATGCCTTCCTTCTTGTTCAGAGCCTCTTTGAACTTTGCAGTTCTGCAGTCCTTCTGGTTTAGGTAGACCTGCACAGGAACGCAAACAAAAAAAATGTAGCACATCCCACATTACCATCAACCTAATCAGGGGCTGGGAAGCTATTGTTATCCTGCATGTTCTTCATCCTTTTCAGAGGAAATCCTACTTCCTCAGGGTCAAACAATCCCCAATATTGGTATCCGCTGCAAAAAAAACAGACCAATCGTCCTGATGGTGGTGCTACAGAAAAATTTCAACGTGTGAAAACTCACAAGAAATCAACCATATGTGCTACATATTCAAAACGTTCACTAAAATGTAGCTTCAGTACTGTCATGACCCGGCTTGAAAGGTCACAACAAGAAGAAAGGGAGACAAGACCATGGCAAACATTTCAAAGCATCTTTATTGTTTAAGTCAAAAATCTAACATTCAAGTTAAATAAATCAAATAAACCAAATTATGTTCAATTCTATGAAAGTAAACCAAGTTAGACAAAATTAAACCAAGTTCCATCAAGGTAAACCAAATTAGCTATTTACATCATGGCATGTGTAGATCAGTAGTCTGTGAAGTGTGCAGGAGTGAAGATGATGCATGTGTTGCAAGTTGTAAAGAAAGCTAAAACCTAATTTAACTAAACATATCCAAATCAAACTAAGGTGTGGTGTGTGCCTGTGTGGAGACTGGAGGAGAGAGTGAGTGAAGGAGTTTAAATAACCTCAGCACACTGGGCCCAGGTGTCTGATATTACCAATCAGCAGACTGGAACACTGAGCCATCAGCACATGATGTCACAAGTACAGTGGAAAGTTCGGTTAAACCTATTGCTAATTACAACAACAAAACAAGTGATTAAATCTTTCTATCTCTCACACTTTTTGCTGACTTGACAGTAAACTTGCTCCAGCTCATCTCCAAATCGTGCTACACAAACACCCACACACATTTTTGATCCAAAAATGAGCCTAAAGAGGATCAAAACATGTGAATGTAATGATGAGATCCTAAGTAGTAATTATCATAATGCATTGGATTTATATAGCGCCTTATATTTGTGATTCAAAGCGCTTTACAATGCATTATTCTTTCACTCCACACTTAGTGGTGGTAAGCTACTATTGTAGCCACAGATGCCCTGGGGCAGACTGACGGAAGAGAGGCTGCTATAGTGCACCATCGGCCCGTCCGACCACCAACACACTACATTCATACTAGGCAATGTGGGTGAAGTGCCTTGCCCAAGGACACAGTGACAGATACCCCCCACCCACTGTGGCACCTGGAATTCTGTGGTCACCCATCCAACTACCAACCAGGCCCAGACCAGCTTATGACATACTATCCCATAATCATTTGATACAGAACTTTAGTATTCACTCTCAGGTGAACAATTAGAGTTGATGCAAAAATGTCACTTTTAAAACATCAGTTTTTTTTTACTAATGGAGCCAATAAATCATTGATAAAAAAGATAATCACCAACATCTCAAGGCTGTCTAGATGCAATGTGTATTTTTGTCTTAACTGAATGTAGCCGTTTTAACTACTTTCTTGCCCACAGGTGACTTGCTTAGTCAAATATTGAAGCTACAAATTACATTTATTTGTGCTGAATGCTTAATGACAGAGGGGAGGCGTCTTGGTCGGGGCCAAAAATTGCCTGGCCCCGACCATTGCTGCACAGCAACTATAAATATAATCTGTTTTACTCAGCTATGTTTGTACATTAGGAGCAAGGGTCTCAGTACTGAGATGTACCCGTGCAGGATTAGCCATGCACAGAGATTACTGTACTGATTAAAAAAAAAATGCTTATAATATCACATCAGTCGACAAATGATAAATAAAAAAAAAAAAAAAAGATAGTCATGATCAGATTTATATGAATACAACAGCTTATTATTGTAAAGTTACATTAGGTTAACTGTTATTTATTGCAATGTATATTATAATCATGTTTTTTTGGAAAATAAATGACCCTTCACCGTAAAGAAGATGAACCCGTCTATCATTTCTTTGTGGCGTTGGAACCTCTCCTGCCTCGTATATTGAGCAGTTGTACATTTTTCCCCAAGAAAAGGAGCCATTCAGCACTTGTCAAATAACATTAGCTTTGAAATTGAATTTTCAATCTCAGCATGGCAGAAGTAGCAAAACTCACAGCAGAACTAGCAAAAATTCATTTTCCGGTAGTGCGCATGCTCATAATCGATCTCAGTACGAGGTAGCACCAACCGTGACACCGGATCCCATGTTCTGTGTTTCAAGAAAATGCTGTGTTCCATGAAACACGGAACTCTGGATTTTCCGAACACTTATTATATATATTAATTAAAAAAATTAAAAAAAAGACTGAACACCCCCTGAAGTCAGAGCTCCTTACTCGCTAAAGTCAGGGGAAAAAATTTAATATATCGATGAGCTATTAGTGAGAAATTTAAACATGCTGTTGCTGTACTCAGACCAGAATCTTCAACTCGAAAATTCCGATTTCCGAGTTGCCTTGAACGCAGCATTACGTGTTTCTCAGTCAGCTTGCTACTTGATTGGCTACATTCCGTTTCACATCACAAACCACAGGGTTGTGAGTCGTTGGCTTTTCCACACACAAGTCAGTTCAAAGAGCTGAACATTGGGATTCATCCATTTCTCAAACTGATCTAGATCATCCCCAAAATCTAATCACCTTATTTCCTGAAAATGTCATCAAAATCCATTCATTAGTTTTTTAGCTAGACTGTTCATAGACTAAAATAAAATAACAGCAGATAAAACATAACTTTCTTTGGTGGAGGCAGGTAAACGGAGCAAAATCAACGAGAGCAGTAAAGATATTGTTGATTAAAGTGTTACCTACAGCTGTGAACTCTTGGAAGCTGATCCGTTCATCCTTGTTTTTGTCCAAAGCCTGAATGATTTGTCTCATCTCATATCCAGGAATAGGTAGGCCGCACTGTTTGAAAAGGTTCCCGAGCTCAGAGGGACAGATGTGCCCGTTCCCATCAACATCTGCACCAGTGGAAACAAGAGGGACAGAGTAGACGGAGTTCAGAAATCCACAATGGGTTTGTTTAGTTCCAGCTGCAGTGAATAACTTAAATAACTGTAGAAAATACGTACCGATTTTATCAAAGACCTCCCTCATCTCATCCAGCTCCGCAGCACTGATTTGTCTCTGAACAGACATCTTCACACTGATGGGACACAGAGGACAACAAACCATCACATTTATACACAGTAGCTTGATTTCATATCCAGCCAATGAGACATGAAGCATTTCTAAAGGATGACGGACACTTCCAAAAAAACTGTTAGAATAACTACCATGAAGTTATCCTAATTAGGGGATGTGCCCACACCTCCCCATCACTTAAATTAAAAACACAACATTGACGTCAAAGGTCAAGCCTAATGAAAGGAATAAGATATAAACTGAATTTCCACTTAATTCCTTCAAACTGAAATTAATTCAGCAGGTCCAGACAACCAGAATGCGTAAATATCAGCTTAGTATCATCAGCATATTGTGTTTGAGTGTGTATATCTGTGCGTTTGAACCAGCTTAGCCTGCCAACAAACATGCATTATTTTTATGTAAATACGAGGAATGCACCGAAATGAGAAAACCAAAATTATTAAAGGCATCCTTCACTGTTTTTACAAGTTTTGCCTAAATTCCACTGCAAACCATTTTTAGCTGTTATTCTTAAAATGATCCTCATTGAGTGTTTTTAAGTCAATTTTATCTGTTTTATTGTGCTGAATGTGTTACTGTTGTGGCCGCGTCAAAAAAAGAAATTCTGTCACTGCTTCAGACAATAAATTCTATCTATTCTAGTCTTTGAAATGTACTTATTATAATATCTATGCCTGACAAAATGCATTATTATGGACCATATTCAATATTCATTTACCGGTAATAAATACTTTTAACAATGGGACTAATTTACAGTTTTAGAGCCTGTGTTCCACCATCTTAAAAACACATGATTGATGATGTCACATTGCCCCACTGCCTGTAAATATCCCATTGTTTTCTATTGGAGTGAAGCATTCAGTCTGATTTTTAGATCATTTAGCAGCTTTTTCAGTAAAAAAAAAAAAAAAAAACAGGAAAAGTTAAAGATGTCGATGTTACCCTCTTGTTTAACAAAAATGGATAAAAACAGTTGTGACCCGAAATAATCTGTGACCACAGGGGGCGACAGTTCCAACTCTGTAGTTTGGTAGTAGACAATGAAGCAGAGAAGAAGAGCTCTCTCAAGGGACCATGACTCACAGTGCACGACTGATGGCTGAATTTAGTGACTGCTGAGGGCCTCCCACCCAAAAGGACTTCTATCCTCAGGGTTTGTGCATCTTCAACAGTTTGTGATATTCTTTCTAACTTCAGCCACCAAAGCATTGGCCGCGTACTGATTAAGGGAGAGTTAAGCCCGCCTCGGGGGGCAGAGTTGGAACTGTCGCCCCCTGCAGTCACAGATTTTCTCTGGTCACAACTGTTTTTACCCTCTTTCAGTGAACAAAAGAGGGTTACATCGACAACTCTCCTATGGAACCTTTACTCTCGATTAAACGGTGGATGATTGAAAATCTGGTGGCTGAAGTAAATGAGTAAATCCTGGACTGTTGAAGGACTCCCACCAAAGGGACTTCCTTCAACAGTCCATGATTTATTTGATGGCCGAATATTGGATGCATTATGAATAAATACCCTTAAAAACATTCATTACTTTACAAAGTACATGTGTAGGACAAGATTAATTTCCATCTAATCATATTGCAAGAACATTTTAATGAAATGCAAATATTGAGGAAAGATTTGAGCACCTTAAAATACTGAAAGAAAATATTGTGATTATTGCATTAAAAACTAAGGCTAGACATAAAGTTTTAGCAATTCCTTCAACACACACTGATCAGATGACAACTGGTATGTTTACAGTTTCCAAGTCACACATTTAAGAACACAGAAACATATTCAAAAAGATGGAAAAGTGATGACGCAGCCCGTCGGCTAGAAATATCTGAAGAACATGGCTGAGCAGGAGAGTATTTACAAAAAATTAAAAAAAAAAGATTTATGTTTGTGTGATTTAAAACTATGAATATTTAGAATAGTAATTAAATGTTTTGGACCAACAAAACAAAGCAACAATATGTAGCAACAACAAGGTGTTCAAAGTGATTCACGTAAGGTAATAAAACATGACATAAGGCACAAAAGCCATTTAAAAAGAATAAGGGTCAATACGTTTTTTAGGGCCGATACTGATATCTAAAACAGACATTCATTTGCTATATATATATATATATATATATATATATATATAAAAAATTGGTGTCAATATTTAAGATAACATAACCGCGATTAAACTAAATACAGTATACTGTTTGTTTTTGTACAGTGATTTATGATTGGTTCTTTTTATAAAAGACCTCATACCTCAAGATTAAAAAAAATAGGCAACAAAACAGTTTTGACCGAACAACGTGATCTAATGCCGCGTTACAAGCAAATCACCACTCAGGATTTTCCGACCTCCTACTTGAAAAAGTGACTTGGAACGTCCCCGGTCTGCCATGTTTAGGATATTTTGACATGCTGTTGCAAAACTCGGAGGTTAAAATATTCAACACGGAAATGCAGATTTCAGAGGTGCCTCTAAGGCAGCATTACAGGTCTCTCAATCATATTGCTTCTTGATTGGCCTCATTCCTTTCCATGTGTTCCAGAAAATATACAAGTCATTAAAGTATAGGTCAAGTTTGATTTACCCTTCATCACTTATTAACAACACCCGTGATCTTTCTCATCACTCCATGAGAACATCAGATTACAGATTAAAGGACATCTTTATTTAATTAATTCCAAGATAAAAAAATAACTGCTGTCAGGAGATGCATTTATTTTAATATGTACAGTATGCATGTTTTGCTGTTGTACCTGAATGAAACATTTCAAGGGGCCCTCACTGCAACAACATTTTAACCTTTATTGAAAGAAGGTAAATAAATACAAATTGTGACTATTCTTAAAAACTCATAAAAGTGCAAAATGCAAAGAAATAAATATGTTTCTATTTTTACTGCTCACCGTTGAAAATGCCACATATTGGTCCCAGTCACTGGTTTATATTCAGTGTTTTTCTTTTAATTCCTCACTGATGTTTAGCTGCTCGTCTGTCTCACACTGTGCACATCTCAGCAGTGTCTAACTCATAACTTAGGATGTTTTTACATGGTTATTAAATCAACACCATATAATTAAAGGCAGTGTTTTACCATGTAGAATATTTTGTACTTAATTTGATAACATTGCTAAATAATGCTGACACAGAATCTTCCTTTTTCCTGATCAGTCAGACCTTCTTGGTATGAGATCAAGTGATAACCATGTCAGAACCGCGTGATCCTTAAGCCAGTTTGTTGCCAACACAGTCCGCCACCCTAACCAGATGACGTAGCTGAATATCTGTGTAAATGAAAAACAACTGAACAAAGCAGAGCTTTGCTCATGGCTTTACATTTAGAGACGATCAATACTGGAAGACAAACCAGTAAAAGAAACATCATGGCGTAATAACAATCTGATGCTCTCACAGATGACAGAAAATCTAAATATTTCAAACAGTGTCCATTTTAATGAAGACTGCTTCTTAAAAATCTGATAAATGGGCGGTGATCACGTTACAAGACGATAAACAAATCAGACGAAGGTTCAGGCTTTCATGCAAAAACTGGCCAGCACGACACATGAAAATCATACTCGTGTCCACATAAAGCACAGCTTCTTATGACAGTGCTAAAGACAAGTCAGTATATTAACAATTTAAAAGAGTTGCATAACAATAAATAAGAAAACACCTTCCTAATGCAAGCGTGCATGGAAAACATCACACTAATAACAAAAGAGCATGAAAAGATCAATTTATACTAATGTAGTTTGGATGTTTAATGTCATGTTAAACTCTTTACCCCAAGGGTTCTCAACCTTGGGGTCAGGAACCCATTTAGAGTCACAAGACAATGGGAAGGGATCGCCAGAGGCCTTAATGAAACTAAAAAAAATGTTTTTTTCATAATTTGAGCCCATTTTTGCCTACTTTTACCCTTTTTCTGCAACTACACCAAACTTCCCATATTGTAACCTATTTATCATTTATATTACCCCCATTTCTTCCACTTCTCCATTAGAGCTGGGCAATATATCGTGATTCAAGACATGACAAACTACATCCGTATCGGTCCTGTTGCCGGTATTTTTAAGGTGACGTTAATCCTCAAGCCTCAGTCAAGCATTGATACTACCGTGCGGCCTCTCAGTCCTCCTTAAGAATCCACATGCGGAGCTGACTGATGGGAGGGGCTACTGTAGACGGTGCTTGCCTGGCTTCATGAGTAGGCGTGTCTGTAGACGCCATCTACATATTTTTTTATTGTTTTCAGCCAAAAAACTGCACACTTCAGTAAAACACATAGCTATTTAAATGGCTATTGTGATTTTGAGTCAGAAAAGTGTGCAGAACCAGATGAGTTGTGTGTGTGCGTTGTACGGGGTTCTCCACGGCTTAGCCTTTAGCCTAGCCGATAGTCCTCCGTCGCAGCCACGCTTCTGCCATCTGTCGAACCGCCTCCATCTGCTCCAGTGGCGGCGAGTGCTGGCAGGAAAACCCGCTGTTTTGTAGGCTCCCGGGTTGTTTCGGCGGTAGGTTTCCCCGCACATCGGCCGTTACCGTGCCTCGGCTACCGGCAACGTTTAGTTGGAGTAGTGACTTGCGATCATATATTATCTTACAGCTTAAACGTTGAGTTAATATGGCAAAATGGATAAATCAACATAGTTAGCCTTGTTGTCACGAGCCAGTGCAGCACTATCAGAGGCACAGCTCACTAATTCACCTTTTGCACAATTTTTCATTGTTAAGTTATGTTTGATTTGAATATTTGTATTGTTTAGGTAGTTAGTTTAGTGTTTTGTTAATATAAAAAAGTATTTTATACAGTATTTTTTACTGATTTATTTATACATTTTTAGTGTTTTATTTAGAACTATTTTGTATTTCTCATTTATTTCATGTGCCCTATTGTTAAAAATGTTCAAAAATAAACAGATTGATGTTCATTAGTATTATTTTAATTTTTGTTATTTTGTGTTTTTCCTTTGATTTAAAAAAAAGTATGGTATCGATTAAAACACTGAATCGATAAGAGTAGTAGTACAGTAGTATTCCCATCCCTATTGATGAAGAGGTAAAGCCATAGATTTGTTTGCTTTATTGTTGTAATCTGTGCTTTAAAATGTATATTTTATATTTATTTAAACTTTAAATAAATATGAAATTGTTTATTATGAAACAGATTCATTTATTGCTTGTGTTCGTTGAAAAATACACGACAAGAAAAAATAACCGCATATTAAATCGCAATTAGCTTATTTTCCAAAATCGTTCAGCCCTAGTTTGAAGGTGGGACGTCAGGGACATTTAGGTTTGTTGTGAAATGTGTAGAGTGATAACTATTGTGTTTTCATATATTATGGCTTTTAGCAAAGACACTGTAGGGAGATGAACCCCATCTATTCTGATTCCAGTTTGCTGTCCTCGTGAATCCAGATCTCCTCAGACCAGAACAAACTCGGTCTGGACTCGTGTAGTCATTAACCCACAACAGTCAGTTTAGATGCTCACAGAATTTGTAAAGCATTTATGAAATTCCTTGCTTTTTGAACCAAGCAGCAGCCATGTTGAAACTCTCAGGTCATTCTGATCCACAGAGATATTTGAGAAACACATACACAGACAGACATTCCTTGCTTCTGTAGAGACATTCGTAGAATACAGTCAAACAGTGTCCTTTACGATTTTAACATTTCTGAGATATACATTTTTTATAGCTTATTTTGTATTAAAATACTCGTTTTAGGAGTCACTGTTTTCGTTACTCCTCAAAACAGCATAAAAAGCACAGTTCAATGGATTACTCCCTGCGTTCTAACCCAGACCTTCCCCTAAACAAGCCACACTATAGAACTCATTGGCACGTGCTGTCCCTTAGAGGAGAAAAAGACTTAAGTGGCACAGATTGTACAGCTGTTAATAAACATGCTTGTGTGGCATTTTCCATCAGAAAATTTAACCCTGAATTGTGTTTTTGGTCAGACTTTGAGTTAAAAATATTGAGATTAATATATCACCATTTTGAGAAAAATAGAGAGATATGAGTTTTGGTCCTTATCGCCCGACGCCCAGTCCTATTCTCCATCAAATTTGAAGCATTTTCTGCACGTCTTTGCACTTTTAAGAGATTTTCAGCACTTATAAACCCTTTCCACCACTTCTCCTACCTAATGTTGCATATGTTGATCCATTATTGTCAGTTCACCTCTTTTCACGATATTTCATGCTTATATTTGCCTATTTAACCACATTCACAATTTGTCATACCCATTATTTGCCAGTTTAAACTAATTGTTCAAATAGACAATTTGACACTTTTCTGGCCGTTTTTTCCCACTTTTAACCAATTTCTGTGGTTTTTAAAATCCCATTTCACCACCATTTTTGGTCACTTTTAATCGATTTTATTTATGATTAAAACAAGGATTTACATCTTTAAGATGACTATATATTATGGAGCAAATAATAAACTTCCTAAATAAGTGGATATTATTCAAATCAATAAATGAATGTGGTTATCACAGATTCATAGAACAATGGACCATCATTTTTGCTCCACATGACTGTTCTTCAATGTTCATGTGTGAGTTCAACCACAGTGGGGGGTCTCTGGCACATATATGTTGGGGTCGTGGCCTGAAAATGTTGAGAACCACAGCTTTAATTAAAATCAACCCTCACCTGTACAAACATACAGCCTATAGCCACTAGGGGTCACTGTTTCATAGAGGGGAGTTCGATTATTTGATGGAACGTGAGATTAGGAGTCTGTCCTTTCACATACAAATTAAACTAAACACGTACAGACGTTTTTATTAATTAAAAAATAAAAATAAAAAATAAAAAAATCACTCTTTATTCTAGAATGTGAGAGCGTTAAATCGCCAAGCACGTGGTTGTACTTTATTCAAAAACGCATGCTCTGGAGTCATCCAGTCAGTAAGGACTAAGGAGTGGACAGACTGGGTGATGTGATGTCAGTCTTCCTGTTCCAGACCATTCATGATGCATTCAATCAGCACGTGAGGAACATTCACCATGACACACCTGGGCTAGCTTCACAGGTACAGCATAGTGCTTAGTCTGCTGATAAAAAAAACCAGCTTCAGCCTGTTGTTCTCACACACACACACGTGTTTATTTAGCTTCACAGCGTCCCGATAAGGTGAATAAATAATATATCATTGTTCAGGGTGAGCTGCTAAAGTGCTTTAAAGGAGGAGAGCATCGTTCTTAACCGTCCTGTCTGTGTAGCACTCAGTCCTCTGTTTAACTTCCAGCTGCTGCAAACATGTTGAAATGAGCTCAGGGTGCTTTCCTTACCTGCAGCCTGTGAGACAATCCCTGTGTCGGCCTTCCTCTGTCTGTACGTCTGTCTGTCTGTGTGTGTGTGTGTGTGTGTGTCCCGTTTTCACAAGCGACACCGCCTGCTGAAAGGCTAAGCTCCGCCCCTCCGCTCCGCCCTTTCCGCTATTCCCAGCTTCCCCTACAGCGAAGCGGGCGGGAACGGATGTCTAATGTTGCATTCCAGGACACTCGGAATTCTATGTGCTAGATTTGTGTCTTTAGTACTCAATTAAAAAAAAAAAAAAAAGTTTGTTTCAAACAAAAATAAAAATTTTCAATCAAAGAAAAAAAAGTGTTCAAATGCAAAAAAAATAAAGAAACGTTTTTTCTTCGATTGAAAATATTTATTTTTGATTGAATCAAAGTATTTTTAAACCTTTTTTTTTCGTCTAAATTTAATAATAAAGACACAAATCTACCTCTGTAAAATTCGGCATTTTCTAGTTTAAAACCTCCGGATTGCTGACTACACAGCGTTCCAGAAGCAGCATATCGAATAATTTTTCTAAAATTGCAGGATATTGGAAAAGATCAATATTTTTTTTCAACAATTTGCAATTAAAAATGACTATCATCATGTGATAAAAGCGTGGGAAAACTGTGAACCCTGGCAAATAGTGTGGATATACATTAAATTTATGTATTTGGAAGGGCTGTGATATCTACAACTGAATTACTTGTTATTTCTACACAATGAGTCGAGTTTTCTGTAATTTCAATGTTATCCTGCGTGCCGAATTTGATGCTCTAAAGGGCCGGATTTAGTCCTCGAGCCTTGAGTTTGACACATGTGACGTAAGGCATTAAAACATTACATGGGGCACAAAAAATGAACAAATAAATTAAATTAAATAGTAAAATAAAATAAAACAAAATGATTCAAAGGCATCTCATTCATACAACTAATTTATGATCAAAAAGAAATGAAATAAATACAGCCTGCATTACTGTGTATCACGACAGTGGTAATTAAATTGAAAATATAGTGCTTATCGTACATTATTAGTGATGGTTTTTGGCATTTAAAATGCTTTTAATAAATGCTTAACAATGACATGTCATTCTGAATCTTTGCCAGCATTGTTGTGTGATGTTAGACATCTGATTCTCGAAGAAGTACGTTTTTATTTACGACTTTACCTAGTGGGAGCTCCGAAATCACTTGGCGTTCAAAGTCATTTTAAAAAAAAAAATTTTTTGTGTGTGTATATTTCGAACTCGAACTCGAAAAACAAATAAACAGAAAAAAACAAAAGAAAAGAAAACACATATTAACAAAAATAAAAAATATATAATAGTAAGCAAATACATATAGCTATAACAAAATTTTTCTACTGTCGTTCATTCTTTCAAAACCAAATTCTATTCGAAAAGGGTGTAGGAAGAAGTAAAAAAACTTATCTAGACCTACCACTTTTTCCATCTCAAAATGTCTCACTTGATCTCACCCTGAAGTACTGCTCAGGTCATAGCCATTAATTCAGTTGGCCTCATAATACAACGACAAAAATCAGACCAATGACAGCATCAAAGAAATTAATTAAAACAAAAAAAAAACCCACAAAAAACCAAAAACACATATCACTGGATACACAGTAAGCATGATGTTATTAATTCCCCCCTTTTTTCCATTCTGCATGTGTTTAAAATGTCAGTTTTAAAGATGTTTTTAAATCTGCCTATTGTTTTACATGATTTCAGTTCATCACTGCAGTTGTTCCATAATTCAACTCCTTTTGTTGAGACCTTCATGTTGGTTCTCACTGGTTGTATTTTGATCATGAAAATTCCTCGGAGTTGACGTTTGCCTTGTCTCACTTGAAAAAACCTTTGGATGCTGTTTTACTTTTTACATATTTTGGATAGTTTTGTAGTCAGTCCGATCCTTAAATTTTAATGTCTTAAGTTTCATTCAGTTTGTTGGTTCTCTGTAGGTGGTTTTGGTTATGATTCTTATTGCTCTTTTCTGTTGGATGAAGATCGGCTCTGTATTTGTTTTGTATGTGTTCCCCCACACCTCCAGACAGTAATTCATGTATGGGAGTATGAGGGAGCAGTACAAAATGTATAATTAAGATGTATTTAATAGATATTTGACTTTATGTAAAATTGCGACTGACTTTGATATTTTTCCTTTGATGTAGTTAATGTGTGATTTCCAGCCCAGTTTCTCATCTATTATAACACCAATGCATTTGATTTCAGACACTCTTTCGATCTCTTCATTTGCTGTGAGCTTTTTGGTTGAGCAAGTTGGACGGTTTCCAAATATTATAAATTTTGTTTTGTTTATATTTAGTGTTAGTTTATTCAAATCAAACCAGCTCTTCAACTTTTTCAGCTCTTCTCCTATGTCATACAATTTTTTTCCAAATTGTCCCCACAACAGAACACATTAGTATCATCAGCAAATAATATAAACTTAAATGTATCAGAGGTTTCACAGATACTATTTATCTGTGAAACCTCAGGGGGGTTACGTTCTAAAAATAACCCGCGAAGTGGTCAGCTTTATTTTTCACAATTATTATACATGTTTTAAGGCTGTAAAACCCCGCATCACACACTTTATACACTTTTCACAGACAGGAATTAACATTTCTCTCTTGTTTAAACACTCTAAAAGTTCAAACCTTCATAGATTGAAAACATAAACCTGTTTTCAAACATACAGCACTTCAGAGTCGCACTGCTAGCGATCAGACATTGATACCGAACGCATTCAGAGTCTTTTTGACGATGACGTCAGGTCGTGAATGTTTACACATTCAACCATAGAGTAGAAGCTGTGTGTGACCACCTTGAGCTGTATGACACGGCCTTTATAACCGGGACCGGACTAGGAAGGATTTGGCGTAGAGGAGAATCAGCGAGGAGGTGGTAGTTGCAGGTAAAAGTTCTCTCTGTAGCATTGAGCTAGGATAGCATTAGCCGCTAATCACACCAGCTTTTTTAACTGGTGGTTTATGTTTGTGAGAGGAGAAAAAGGAGTGCAGCTTCTCGCTTCAGCAGGCAGTGAAACTCACCGAGTTGGATGTGTTGCTAGTGGGTGGACGCAGCATTAGCCAATCAGGACGCAGAACACAATACGCGTTCATACGCTGTAAAAAAAAATGCATTAAAAATTGCACTGTAAAAAAATCCGCGAAACACCAAGGCCGTGAAAGGTGAACTGCGTTATAGCGAGGGACTACTGTATATACAAAATGAACAACAATGGTCCCAATGCTGAACCCTGAGGAACCTCTAAAATTTGCAATTAGTTCCTGTTGCTCAAGTAACTGGTAAGCCATGCTAGTGCTACTACTCGTATCATATATTTTTGTAGTTTCATCAGTAGTAAGTTGTGATCTACTGTGTCAAAAGCTTTTTTGAAGTCTAAGAACACTCCCACTGCGTATTTTTGTTTTTCTACAGCAGTTGTTATTTCCTCCACAAATTCCAAGAGTGCCATTGAGGTAGACCTGTTTCTCCTGAATCCATATTGTTGATCATACAGTATGTTATGCTTTGTAGTGAAGTCGTGTAATCTCATTTAAAATATTTTTTCCAATATTTTTGAAAACTGTGAGAGCTAAGAAACCCCCCTGCACACCTCTCCTCATCATCCCTCTCTATACCAACGCAACGCATAACATAGCTGTTGTTCTTACACGCTGTGAAAGAAAACATGGATTCTATGTGAGGCTAGGTGTGGACTGTCTCCTCTGAACTTGCCGATGGCTGCTCATTGTCTGTCATGGTCACAATGTTACATTAAAAAGACATGCTGGATGTTTCGCCACGGGCGAAATTCTTGCATTTGATTGTCAATACTTGATTGGTTGTTCCCTGGAGAGCCATAGGCCAATGACTCGGATGCTTTGGCATACTGCCAATGAAACAGCTTCTCTAAGAGCAGAATATAAACGTTTCTTCGAGAAAAAAAATAGACTGACATTAAAAGTAACAAAATCACCTCTCTCGTAAAAGTAGAAAAATGAAATCACAAATTTAGTCAAGTAAAAGTAGAAGTATGCCTCAATAAATTTAGGCAGTGGTTATCTGTACTGTTGCCCTATTAATATACCAACATTCTATCCGTACACAGCGTCCCTATTTGGCCACTGTAGGTCACGTGATAGGTCAGTCATTGGTCAGTTTAGGTCCCGTGACTAAGACTAAATCTTACCCTAACCTTAACCCTAACCCTAAAAATTGTTGCGATATTGGGCTATAACCTAACCCTAACCCTAAACCTAACTCTAAGATGCTAAGTGCGTGTACTTCTGTAACCGTATCAATAGCACGTACAAATAGACACTTTCATGAATTTACTCGTGATTAATTTTTTTTCAAAAAGTTACTCAAGTACATGTAATGGAGTAAATGTAACTTGTTACGACCCACTTCTGCGCATAAGACATGGGCATACTTAATTTTATACATCAAAAGTTTCGTAAATGTGACAGGCCAAATACAGATACGAAATGTGTGGAAATGAAAACAGATCTTCACATCTTGACAGTTTCTTCAATGAAGAAAGGAACAAAAACAAAACCTGTGAGTTGGCAGAATTATTATCTTCATAGATTCATGGACAACCTCTCAGAGATCTGGATAATGTCCTACAGAGAAGAACTGGATATAGGATTACTGTCCTAAACTCAACAAATGTTGGGAGTATTCCTTTTGCTGTCGTGTAAATGTCACGTTGTTAATAGAAATAAATCACATTGTTAAAATCAACAGTATAAAAACCAAAGGATGATGGCATGGCACCCGAAAGACCAAACAATTGTTGTTGAGAACCAGTCACGTTGTCATCTAATTAAAGAATCAAAGGAAGAACTTTATCATGACGAACGAAAGAACAATACTGCTTTGTCAAGGACACACATGGACTCATGGGGACAACATGTTTACAGGAACATAACCCAGGTTGGGTTACAAAAAAACAGTGCAGGCATATTACACCCTACCTAAACTCCTACTTGTCTATGAAACATTTAATTTATATTTTTATCTTTGTGTAGCCATTTGCTAAAGCATAACCAGCTGACGGATGCAGCACATGCTTATCCACCCCAACAGAAAAACTGCAGATTCCAATTGATCTTTTTGGAGTAATACAGGAAACCAGAGTTGCAGAGAAAACTCCACAGAACGAGGTCTCATAAGGTCCAGTAGCCAGGATTCACAACAACCTGAGTCTCTAGCTGAGGCACACATACTATCCAGTATCATACACCTTGCTGCATCGGTTAGTGAATGTTTTGTGTAACTCAATGCTTTGAGAGCCAGACACGCCCCTCCACAACTGGATTTACATTACGGACAATAACTGGTAACTTCCCTCAGCAGAACATATGAGCTCAAACAGTGTGTTGTACTATATCTGCTGACAGTGTACAGCTGAGCATGTTATTGCTGTGGCTAATATTCACGTGATGCATTCATTTGAAGAAAAGTGGTGCTTTTTTGCTTCATTCCAATTAGATCCAAAAAAAGATTAGCAATGATCTTGAAAATGTTCACCTCACAGTGAGTCAGAGGTTACAGACCCAATGTATGCAAACTGTCTGAGCTCTGCTGCTGCTGGTCTGTACACGTAGGAATTCCTCTCTTCCTCTTCCCTTTCCCTCTGTTCCCATAGTTTACCTCCCTTTTTCTCTCCTGTCTGCTCTTGTCTGTCTCCCTCACTCTCTGCACACACTGAGTGATGTGTTCACTCTTGTTTCAGAGAAGTCCAATGGAATGTTTGCAAATTAGGGCCTTTAAATCAGAGCTGCATAATTAACACACTATGCCTGGTTTGATTATAACATAGTTCTCATTCAACATGTGGGTCAATAATGTGACACCTACACATTCTGTCAAACTGCATTTCTTTTAGTTAAAAAAGGTTTAAATGCATAACAATATAACAAAATATTTAGCAACTTAGTATGTATGTGCACACTTTGATTTTTTTATTTTGAAATGTTACTAAATTACTTCTGTAATTAGGGTCCAAAGGCCATACTGGCCGTAGGAACCTATTGTTCTTGCTTTTCTTGGGAATTTTTGGTTTATCCCCTTAGAATGCCCAAAGTCTCACCAAAATGTGCACGCACCTCAGGCCTGCTGAACAATTACATATTTTGGTGCAATAAAAAAAATAGCTTAAAAAATGCGCGCCAGACGCCCAAAATACAATGGAACCGCACGACCGGCAGGTTTACCCGATTCATACGAAATTCACCACATGTATTGATGAACAAAAGGTTACTGATGACCCACGCCCAACACCAAACAGGAAGTCAGCGAGGTCTTAAATGGAGAAACGCATTTGCGCAACCTCGTCTGAGGGGCTTCATCCGATTCGCTTCAAACTCGACCAGAACACTTAGGAACCACTGAAGATTTTAAATCATCGAAAATAATTCACGTATCTGCAACGGTTTGTGGCGCCGCCGCAAAGTTGCAATGCTAATTTCGGAAGAATGCCACAATTTCAAAAAAACCATAACTCTGACACACAAAGTTCAATCAGCCTCAAATTTCACACAAATGACATTTGCCCAAACCTATTCATGACGGCCTTGAAACATTTCCCATCATACCTTGCATTTTTGACTGGCGTCATTTACGGTCAGGTTCACTGTTAGCAACTATGGCACGCCATACTAGAAAAATGCATATAACGGTAATATACAAAGTTCAAACTGCCTCATATTTGATACACATGTTGACTGTCCATTCCTAAACAAGACTCAATGTTGATATTACCCATCATGCCTTGCGCTCTCAGAGGGCGTCGCTAACAGCTCTAGTGGAAAGACGATATGGTGTATTGACTTCAAAGTAGTGTTGGATGAATCTTATAAGATGGGAGCAGGTCGCTGATGAAGAAAACACAGACTGTAATCAGTGGGAGGGGCCTATAATGTCACTGGAAAGTCCTTCACCATCACATTCTAAATGCTGTATCTTGGGTATTTTTCAATGGATTTGCATCATATTCACTGAGTGATTTTTAACTGGTTTTCCCTTTCATACTGGGTTTTTTGACTGGCGCCACTTTGCATGCCATAATAGAAAAACAGTCCAAACAGTCTCATATTTGATACACATGGGTTACTGGCCACGGCCACTTCTTCGGACCCTACGATGCTTCTCGCGGCTTTAATTTACTCTGTTATTTAAAGTGTCAAAATATTGTGTGGTGCGACTGTCTGGCCATGATTTTGAAAAAATCTTAAATATTACTCTAAGCCCATCTATCCATCTTCTGCCGCTTATCCGAGGTCGGGTTGCGGGAGCAGCATCCTTAGCAGGGAGGACCAGACTTCCCTCTCCCCGGCTACTTTGTCCACCTCTTCCCGGGGGATCCCGAGGCGTTCCCAGGCCAGCCGTGAGACATAGTCTCTCCATCGTGTCTTGGCTGTTCTTCGTGGTCGCCTACCGGTGGGATATGCCCTGAACACCTCACCAGGGAGGCATTCGGGTGCCCGAGCCACCTCATCTGACTTGACGTGGGCCATTAAGGGGTCTATAGTATACATCTGGGTATTTCTATTACCTTATTTGATGAATCATAGGTGTCGTGCTTGCGATTAATCACATCTGTTTGATATGTTCTAGGCCTAGGGAGTGGCTGGAAAGGGAGAGCTACCGTAGATGTAGCATACAGAAGGAAAGTGTCAGCAATAACGGTGTGACGTGCTAAAGATGCACTTCTATGAATATCTTTAGTGTTTTACTGGAAAAACCTGGATTCTGTGGCCACACAAAGACCACACTTGATGATTAGTCATAAAGCTATAGCCACAGGAGGACCTTGGATGTCTGCTCGTGCTTTAAGCAAAGCAGCAGGCAGATCATGTGATAACACTGTGATAGTATGTCCACAAGCCACAGAAACTGCCGGTCCATTCACAATTGTTTGCCCTTGAGCAAAAACTGTGTGAGAAAGACAGGAAGAAGTGAAGACAGACAGGAGAGAGAACGGCAGAAACCATTCAGAATATTGTGCAGTTAGCTAAACGCTGCTAATGCTGAAACACATGATCTCATGACTCACAAACCAGACATACACAGAGCCTGAAACGCTTGAAATGTTTGCTGTTTACACAAGTAAACATTAGCTAATGACTCAGCTGTTTTTTTGTTGTTGCTTTGTTTAACTTTTATTTAACTAGGAAAGTCTCATCGAGATTAATGTCCTGGAAGAAATTAGGTCTAGGGGAATTGCTCAAGATCCCACAGTGATGGCCCACAGTGGATTTGAACCTGCAACCCTCTGGTTTTTGTGATAATTTAAAGAATTAAATTGGAGCTGTAAAAAAAAAAAACACACAATACTCACATACAATTGATGTGACCCTGGAATTATTTTGATCTCCACCTTAGGCATTACCAACAATCTCTAAACCAAACATGGGCAGGTGGTGGCCTGTGGAACACATGTGGCCTTCTGGCTAATTTTATGCAGCCCCCAAAGTAAAAGTACAAAATGACAGAGAAATACACAAAACAAGAGCAAGTATTCATTAAAAAATACAAACATTTACAAAATTGCAGGAAAAAACAAGAAAAACTGAAAATACTCCAAAAACACACAAAACTACTACAGACATGAACAAAACAACCGAAATACACAAAAAAAGACTCCAAAAAAAGGCAAAATGACAACATAATTACACAATATGACTCCAAAAAACATACATTTTATAGGACAAATATGCAAAAGGACATCAGAAATGCACAAACAGCAATCATAACAAGCAAGAAATCAACAAACATACTCAGAATTACAGAACAACATTCAAAATGACGATAAAAAACGTTTTGTTGTTTCCTGTGTTGGTGCTCAGATTGGCCCCCGCTGTGATCAAAGTGGCCGACTCTGCTTTAATCAGTCATTCATTTACAGATAAGGACATTATCAGCCATTATCATTACAATCAGCAGGTACTGTACATCTTTTGAGTGCTTTGTGGAGTAGTGGTGAACTCTGACCTCATAACAAGATGCTTGTTGATCCATTTTCCCCTGAATTAATTTATCCGCCTACAGCACACGTGTCAAACCAAGGCCTGGGGGCCACATTTAGCACTTTGGAGCATCCAATTCAGCCCCGTGGCAGCAAGAAAAAAATGTCAGAGGAGCAATGAATCATTGTCTAGATTACAAACTCTTTTATTTGTAGCTATCTCCAAATTAAATGAAACTACACAATATCAGCAGAGCTTACATTTTTTCCATGCTTATATCACATGATGGCAGTTATTTTTAATGTGAAATTGTTAAATGAACTCTCAATTTTTTTACAAAATCCTGCAATTTTCTTCAAATTATTCCACAAAATTTCCTCGAATTACATAAAACATAAAAATGGGTCTCAAATTGAAATGAATTGAAAGTGAAGATCCTGCAGGGACTGATATCTGTCACGTATTGCTGTGATATTATCAGTGCCGTACATAGTTTATCATGTATTTACACGTGGAAGTGCAAACTAGAGCACAATAATGATTAAATGACTAATTTCACTGCCTAAAATCTGCTATGTATTTGGCCCCTGATCTAAAACGAGTTTGACACCCCTGGTCTACGGATAGCCTGTGGTGTGTGCGTGTGTGTGCGTGTGTGTGTGTGTGTGCGTGTTACACGATGTGTCTGGATGATAATGGACTGCTAAATTCAAGCAGATTTTTCCAAAAACTCAGATGTGGGTTTTTGTTCTGTGATTGACTTAGACAGCCTGACCTTGATGTCTTAACTTGTGCCTGAGTAAGTTGATTGACTCATTCTTAGAACGCTGTCTGCAGCGTTGTTCTGTAATGTAGTATCCTGTTTAACTTGGTGCTTCAGATTAGAGACAATCCAATGTTCTGCAGATTAGCAGATCAGAGTTGGTTTATGTCAGCCAACACACTTTTGTTACTTCCGGTGATTTTGCATATTAGCTAAAAATGTAGTTTCACCCGTGACATTTAGATTTAACATTTTGATTTTGATTTAACATTTATATTTAAATATAACATTTAGATTTAGATTTACTGTACCATTTAGCATTTAGATTTAGATTTAACATTTATATTTAAATGTAACATTTAGATTTAGATTTACTGTACCATTTAGCATTTAGATTTAGATTTAACATTTATATTTAAATGTAACATTTATATTTAAATGTAACATTTATATTTAAATGTAACATTTAGATTTACTGTACCATTTAGCATTTAGATTTATATTTAACATTTATATTTATATTTAACATTTATATTTAAATGTAACATTTAGATTTAAATTAAACATTTAGATTTAAATTAAACATTTAGATTTAAAATTCAACATTTAGATTTAGATTTAACATTGACATTATAGTTTTACGAGAAAAAAACAAACAAATTTCACAAATTCTGCTGTAAATCTGGTCAAAAGTACCGTAAAAAAAAATTTACACACATTTTTTTAAACATGGTTTGTTGATAAATGTAAATGTATCTGTTAATGATAGCATGGGCAACTTTTCAATCGGCGTCCCATACTAAACTTTGGTTTGAATCCTTCCCCAGTGACACATCACTAATAGATTGGAGAGTTCCATTGGCCCGCTGAACAGATCAGAGGAACCATGTCTCAATTATTCTTTGAGGAACATTAAAAATGTGTAAAGCCTTTGGAATTATTCTGTCTTTTCCTTCTTAGTTGAAGGAAAGTAAGTTTTTCCATAGCTTGGTCTTCCTTGCCAAGATTTTTCACCCAAACCGAACTCAACAATGATTGAACAATTATAGCTTCAGACCATTGCGCTACATTTTAAAGGTCTGTCCAGTTTGAAGTCTCACTCCTCATAGGATGATCTAACACTCTGAAACCAAACCAGAATGACTGGGTTTCAGTGGAATTTACAGCATTTGCTGTTTCCACTTTGTGGGACACGCTGCCAGTTCTACGCTGTCACTCAGGTCTTGGGTGGGATATTTTTGGTGTTTGTACAATATAATCAGCAAACTGTTAAATAACTTGAAGGAGGCCAGATTTATCCTAATGTTTATGTTCTGTGCTGTGTGATAGCCGGTCTGTGGATGTTTCTGTGCCTTTTTTAGTCTGTTCTCAACGGCCAATCATGATTAGAGAGCTAGCTGAGCTTACACGTACCTTTATTTTCATTGGACGCTGTAGACCACGTGTCAAACTCAAGGAACGGGGCCAAATCGGGCCCTTTAGGGCATCTAATTCGGCCCGCAGGAGAAAGTAAAAATGACAGAAAAAAACATGAATTATTGTGTAAATGACAAAAAAATCCAGTTAACTAAAATTCACCAACTTAATTAAACTTGATTATATTTTTAGGGGCTTGTATTTTTCCTTATCACATGTATGCGGCCATTTTTAATTGCAAATTTTGGAAAGAACTCTCAATATTTCCACAAATCTCGCAAATTCACACAAACAATTCCACAAAATGTATCTAAGTTACACAATCATTGCTAACAAAATCAAGAATGTTTTAAGTGAATTGAACTGTAAATTGAAAACTAGGGCACAATGATGTTGATCTTTTATTTTTCTCACACCTAAAATCTGTGGCCCACTTGAGATCAAACTGCTCCATATTTGGCCCCTGAACTAAAATGAGTTCGACGTAGACCAACACATGTATTTAATCTTTTTTTTTTTTCAGTGTCAGTGAGTGTTTTAATTAATGCTAATATTATGCAATACCATATCTTTGATTTTAGCAGCTAGAACAATCTAAACCTGACTGGATGCCCAGTGTCTGCGTGTTAATGGCCATACTCAGAACCAGAGGTGAAAGTACTGGATTACAAGTACTCAAGTTACTGTAAATGACTTGCTTTTGTGGTACATGAGTCCATCTCCAGCTTTTTAAAGTTGGACAAAATGTGCAGGTCCTACTTTATTCACATAAAGCAGGATGTTGGACACTTCCTGTTTGTTGAGCAGGTAAAAAACGCTGACATCCATTCTCTGAGTCATGTTCAGTGTGTGTCAGGGAGTGGGAGACAGGAATGTCTTTGACCAGAAGCTTTTCCTTTTTTTATCCCTCCGTCTGTGGCTGAACAGAAAAGCACTCTGTGCATTGCTTTCCTGTCTTTTCTTATGGCTGAGCCGGAATCTTCCATTGTTGTTAGAGAGTAACGTGACACCCCCGGCTTCTCTCACACACACACACACACACACTAATGTAGAACCAAACACACACACAGTATAGATGCAGACTTTTATTACAACAACCAAAGTGACTCCAGAGCAGATGAGTGTTTTTATTTAGTCTCTAATGACCCAAAAGGAGGAAACTATAGACTTTATCAGCTCCTGTCATACATGTGTGTGTCCATTACACACACACACACTGAGCTGCCCTCCTCCTCCTCCTCCTCCTCCCTTCACTCACTTTGGCTAATTTGTCCTTATTTGGCCAGCCGTCTAACTCTACTCCTGATTGGTTGAGGGAGGTAACCACACACCTGCACAAACCCAGCAGTCCTCTGCATATCCCACAGGTACAAACATGACAGCACTGCTCCTGTATCCAGCTGCTAAATGTGTAACGGAGGTATCATATAACTAAAGTAGACCATGCACACCAGGTTTTTACTTTGGACCAACAGACGTTTCTACCTCAGCAGCATTTGGAGGAAGTGTCTTATCAGCTCAGTGAGGAGGAAGTTCAGCACAGGCAGGAATGTGGACCTGTTCCCGTTTCTATAGATCTGACGGACAGATACACACACACACACACACACCATCTGCTGCTCGGCCAGTAAACTTCAGTCTGGATTTTTATGAGCTCCAGCTGTTGTGAGAATCATAGTAAAAATGAAATGCATGGAAGCAGTGCTGGAAAAAAAGATGGAGCACAGGTTCTAATGTCCTTCAATGTGTTTAATCAGGTGATGGTTTCAGTCAGAGTGGAGATGATTCCCTCACATCTGTCTCAGGCTCTCCAGATGTGCCAAGCTCAGATAAAAGGTCTCTGGAAGGAACAAAGGAGGAGTTTCAGTTTTCTTTATTATCACGGCCCAGTTGTTCAAAAGGTGATCAGATCCCAGTTTAAATAATGGAATGCATCAAATATTGAAAATGGGTTGTTCAAAACTAAAATCTGATTCGATCACGTAATCCAATCTTGGTTTTAAACCGGGTCAAACTCTCAGTTTGTGTTGCTCAAAACTTTTTAGTGATATTTGGATGAATCTGATCCAAGAAAATCTCGATTATTCTGATCCCAGCACTGTGTTGGATTCAGGGTGGATTTCAGGAACAAAATGTGAAATTTGTAAATTCTAACTAAATTAAATGTATCATGCAGTAGATATCCATTTATTTATTGATGTTTTTTCAGCTGATTTTCACAGCCTACAGTTGCATGTAAAGACTAGTTCACACTAAAGACCAATAAGGTGGAAATTTAAATTATCCTCACAAAAGTTGTCAAAATCAAACAATAATAAACTCACTCCAATTGGACACTTGATGTTTAAAGAAACATCCAAAAAATCATTGTTCAAAAAGTAGTGTCTGACAATAGCATCCCTTGGTGCAGTGTTCCTCAAATGGGGGTACATGTACCCCTAGGGGCACGTGATGGCACTACAGGGGGTACTTGAGAAAGAGAGAGAGTGGAAATTGAAAGCTTTAAAAAATATGGGTTTTATAATGATTATTTTTTAGTTAATAATCATAAATTATAAAAAATAATGATGACAATGATCTTGATTAGAACATGAACTGAACATACAAAGGTCAGTCTTGGTCCCACACCAGGAGGGAGATAACCGTAAATTATAGAAATTACAGAATTAAATCTATTCTATACAGCTTCATTCCACGAAATGGGATTTTTTAAATGTGTGTTACCACTTACTCATTCCATCATCATGCTCTATAGCTGTTTTTTTCAGTATTCTGAAAAATGTTTTAGTCGGACAAAGGGGGGTACCTTGGATTCAGAAATACAAGAAAGCGGGTACTTAAACCTGCTATCTGGAGTTTCTGAGAAACGTCTCAATGTCCCGCCCTAAACAGCTCCACTTCCTCCCCCTGCCTCTGCAATCTACCAGAAGCCACGCCTCTACTTTCCAGCACGCGCATCGTGGAACATAACAAGGTCGCATTGGGTGACAATGATATACTGTAGGTCTATGGGTCAGGTAAGAGCCAGAATCATATTTACCTGTTTGCTGTTGTGACGCACGGCCTTGTTTCCGTACACAGTTCCACATTCATTTTGATTGACAGTCTCAAAAACAGGAAGTCAAAGCCTATTGGCTGGGTGCACTCAGCGATCGTTACTATTTGTATCGGGGTCTATAGGACGAAGGAGGGACTTATATACAATAATATATATGAATGACCACCAGCAGTAGACCATAGTAAAAGACTAGTTAGGTATTTTTTTTGCATTTCAAAAGAATCATATAAACATAGATTTCTCATAAACTCTGGATATCAGCTTTAAGGGGAAAAAAGTTTGAGAACCATTCATTCATTATTTCTTTATTCCTTTCATGAAAATGCATAGTTGTACAAGCCACATACAAATCACATTTTCAGTGTTCTATACATTTCCATGATCAGAAAGGAGCAGACGAAAGAATAATATGCCACTGCTTTAGTATGTCCATTCACTCTCTCATTCTGGGAGAAAGTCTGAGAGGCTTGTTTTTGTTTTCAGCTGCTGAAAGAGTTTCAAGTTTGAAATTTGAAGTCTGAATTTAAAGCATATGGAATGTGTAAAAGATATTCTTTTAGTAAAGGTATTTTTATATTATTTTCTGTTCGTTTCTTCAAATAATTACCATTTGAGTGACCCCGTGCTGGCTATCAACCACACACTATTTTTACACACACCTACTAACCTTCAGTGTGATATGCTGTTTATGCTGTGTTCACACCGAATGCGTCTTCAGTGGCACCAGACATGCCTGCTGCACAAAACGTTCCGCAGGATCAAGAAATGTCCCCATTCGTTTCATGTGCGTGTTTGAAACGAAGCAGCGCCCACCAGCGTCGCATCCAACTCGGTGAGTTTCACTGCCTGCTGAAGCGAGGAGCTGCGCTCCTTTTTCTCATCTCATAAACATAAACCACCAGTGCAAAAAGCCGGTGTGATTAGCCGTGTTATACAGCTCCAGGTGGTCACACACAACTTCTACTCCATGGTTGAATGGGTGAACAGACCGCTGTCTGTGTTGACGGCCTGACGTCATGGTCAACAAAGACTCTGAATGTCTTTCATCATTTGAAACAATCGCAGGAGTTCAATATTTTCAACTCTTGCGAATATGACGAAAAATCAGGAGCGCGCTAACACGGCCAACGCTTTTGACGAGTGGATCAGACCACACCACAGGAAAGATTTTGCCTCTGGGACCCAGCTATCCATTGACTTTGTATGTAATCTGGACGCACAAACATTTCGTGATGCATCCGGTGTGAATGCAGTAGGGATGTAACGATTCACGATACTGGGTTCACGATACGATTCTCTCACGATTTATTTTACAAAATGGGACTGTAGACAAATTTTTTTTTTGGGAAAAAAACTAGAAAATACTATACTACTTTCCTTTTATTTTTCATTGTCAAAATAATTCCTTGATAAACTATTCAAAACAATGCAATTTAACTAAAAATAAACCTTGAATGAAATAAATAAAGGAATAATACAAATGAAAATGAAGCCTATTAATTTAAATTCTAAATATTCTAAATATTAATAAACAATGCAAAACTGCATAATAGTTTTTTTTCTTTTTAAAAGTGCAACTGAAAATGTATTTTGTGCCTTAACAATTGGACTTTTAAAAAAAAATTTACATCATATTTGTTTGGACCAGCAGAGGGCGCTGGTAACACAGTGGTCGGTTGGCATGCAGATATCTTGCAGTGAAGAAGAGAAGCTATGCTAGTAAACAGAGCTAATAGAAAAACGTGACTTTTCTTGATATTGGTGATATTATTCGTGATATTCTTTCGGTGCTAAAGGGGTAATGAATCATTTATTAACATATTTAAGAGTAAAAGGTGGCCAGAAAGAAAGTATTAGCAGACTCCGCCCGCCGCCTACCTCTGCTGGTTAAAAAAAGTACTGCGATTCAATTTTCAGAAAATCGATATCAACCGTGATACCTATGAATCGATTTTAACTGCCTTACGATTAATCGTTACATCTCTAGAATGCAGCATTAGAGGGCTCATTATCTGGATTTTGTGGTCTCTAAAGGTTTGGATCTGGACTGATGCAATCCTATTTTGCTTTGAACAACTGAGATAAAATTAAGATGGATTATGTGATCCAGTATAGTAAAAAAAAAAAAAAAAAGAAAAAAAAAAAAGGAATTTCAAAATCCAGAGTTTTATCCAGATTACACCTTTAGAAGAACTGGGCCCTCACTGTTAAACAAGGTTTGTCCTCCTAGCATCATTTAGCATCACTGACCTTTGCTCCTCAGTCAGATCAAACTCAGCCTGTACTCTCTGTGCCAGCCTGGCTGTGCTGGGCAGATAGAAGGCAGCAGACAACTGCACCAGCTCCACGGCTCTCTGCTTATTAGCCTCAGCATGACACGCCGTCAGGAAGCTGTTCAACAACACCTCACTGCAAGGAAACATCAGAGCTCAGGGTTTTTAACAGGTTAATCCTGGGAGGAAGGATCAGTTAAACCAGGATGTAACTGGAACAAATGTTTCATCATAGAGAAAACACCTCAGTTGCCATGGAAAAACATCTTACTGGTTTACGCAAAATAAAAGTGATATTTCTAAAGTTTCGACTTTAAACGTGTTTCCATTTAAGGTTGAAGGTAATCGTTCATTTACATATTATTTAGAGTTCAAATGCAGTCAAGTTTTGTTCGGTAACATTTCTGGAAACCAGCGCTCTACAGTCATGCAGCTTGTTTTTAGGCTTCACTCAAAGTTACTTTGCAAATGTTCAGGAGGAATTAAATTAGTTATCTTTTTCATTTCCTATGTCACTAGCTGTGTTTCCATTACAGTTTTTTGCAAAATAAAAGCGATATTTCTGAAGTTTCGACAAAGTAGAATTGCGCTTTGAACGTGATGTCAATAAAGGTTGTTTTGGAGCCTCGTAACTCCTGTAACTCTCATCACGCGAGACTTCACTACAGGACGATGGACGCTCCAAACCTCCTCATAATACTCTGCATAATACTTTGTTGTTTTCTGTCTAATGTGGCAGTAATCATTTTCAGGTGTAATGTTAAAAAATGTCTCGGTCTCCTCTTCTGTCCACACGTACCGCGCCATGTTTTCCCAGAGAGAAATGGTCATGTGACCAGGTACGTCACTCATGTGATGTGTAATCAGGATTGGGAGGGTTACTTTAAAAAACAAAATCTGGTACAATTACAAGTTACCTGTTGAAAAATGAAATCAGTAACTTACTCTAAGTATCACTATTTTAAAGTAATGTAACTGATTACTTTTAGTTACTTTTTGGATTACTTCAATACAAAAAATGCAAATAAAAACCCAAGAGGATAGGATACGTGTAACCTGCTCACCGTATTATTTTAGACAAACATAAAATCACCTTTTACAGTCAGTGTATTAAAGGGGACATATCATGGTTTTAAATCCTTCCTTTTTACATATAAATCATACAGTTGTGGGCTATTTAAAGCGGAACTGCAATGCTTGGGTCTGAATTCCTCATTATTATAGCTTCACAGGCCCCTTTTCTACCCCTTTTCTGATGTGCTTCTGAGAGCAACTCATTTTGGTGCGGTCCCTTTAAATGCAAATGAGACACTCCATACCCCGCCCCCTCTTCAGGTGACACTCGGTTCAACTCCACCCTGCTCGGCCATTTTTGTAGTTTGATAGAAGAGATACGGCTATGTAGCGGTGCATAAACTTTTTATTCAGAGGTTATTTACAAAATGTCAACAACGGAAGACTTGTCCATCCAGCCTTACATGTTCGAGCCAAAGTCGGACCCAGCGGAGCGAGATGAAAATGAAGATGATGAACCTGCAGAACCCTAACAAGTGAGCTAACACAAGCACCGCGCTAACGCTAGCGCCAAGCTAACGTCACAAAATGCATTTTAATACAGTCTTTTCAGAGACAAAACGGCAAAATGAAATGACTAATGAAAACTTTAGACTTAAATTAAATCACGTAGGCCATATCATCAAGGATCTAAAACGAGCACACAGCGCTAACATATGAAGTCTGTAGACGGTGCAACTGCTAATGCTAACAAAACAATGACAGGGACGTCTTATCATCACACTTTTTAGCGTTATTTACAGCTTACCGAAGTGCTCTGTTCGTTGTTTCCAAAGATAGAAGGAATTGAACCCTCAATCAGACAAAGTCTTTCGGCAAATCCTTCTTTATACTGGCGGAGGTTGCTGAAGCAGTTATCCTTGAAGTGCTTCGCGCACACAAAAATGACCTTACCCACAGATGTGGGTACATTTCTGTGAAAAATAAAACTCAACCAGGCACTTTGAAAAGGTTCTGATGCTGGGAGACGGTGTAATGAAGTGTGTGGGTTACTACATCCAACAACTGAACATTTTGATTTCTCCTCTCGTAACTTCGGCATCCTTGAGCTTGGACTACAAAATAAAAGCGAGAAATAAAAATGGCGGATTGCTCGAAGTGTTGGACCTGGAGTTGATGTACTAATTTGGCAGTTCCGCTGCAAATACTGTGATTTGTGTGAAAACGTAATAGAGAATAGAAAAATCGAAACAGATTGAAAAATATGAGCAAAACAGAATATAAAGATATCTACGGAGCACCTGAAGAGACTAATTTGATTTTTTCTGTACTTCTAAGCACTCTAAATATACAACAAAATGCATTTAAGGGTTAAAAAAGTGGATTTAGCATGATATGTCCCCTTCAAAGGAAATGTTTTAGTTTAACAAAGACAGGGAGATCCCACCGTAGTCTAAATAAATAAGGTGTTGAAAAATCAGTTTACTCAATAATTATGAATAATTAAGTTGAATAATTGACCCAGACCACAGACCATAACATATAGTATTGTATATGATAATTGTTAGTTTTGTAAAATATGCAAAACAAAAAATACATTATAACAATCGTCATTTCTACTAGAAAAAAGTCCCACTGAAGTAGATGTTTTACGTATTAACATGTTTTAAAGGTAATTCTAAGTAATTTTTTCTACACTGGTATCAGCATGTTTTTTATGCAATGTACATATAGTGACTTTAATTCAATGTGTGCCAAATACTATTTGCTAAAAATGATTTCCTAGATTAACAAATTCAGTTATTCTGCATCCTGTAGCCTTCTGGTAGAAATATTTACATTTCAATAAAACATGACTTGTTTTTGTCTTTAAACCTACCTACAGTAAGAACAGCTTTTGAAAGACTGGATGTTTATAACTTACAACACAGTGCAAATCAAATAATATGGAGTATAAGACACAGCAAACACATATACAGCCGTTACGTTACTGCACACTATGATCCAAATGAGCTGTTACCATAATAGGTTTATATCGTAACAGCGCTGCTGTTTGTTGGTTGTGTTTGTTGTAGATGTTTCTAATTCCTACAGCTGTGGCAGTCAGTGAAGGCAACTCGAGGATGTGAGTAGAGAGTGTAGAGAGTTTGTGTCGGAGCTTTGGATTGGATTTCACCTGGTAATTCACCTCTCCGTGTTTTATTGGGTTTGGTCATGGCCGACAGTGACACAGGAGTTTTCATGCAGTGAAAGCTACGGGTTCATGATGATAAACAGCCAGGCCGGCAGCGCGTTGGTTTCACGTGTTCACGGTGAAGAGTAATGTGTGCACGCGCACCGTGTGTATCCGCCGCACGGTGTATTTTCTGCTTGCTTTTAAAATGTAATCCCACTAAGTAATCCCCATTTTTATTAAAAATACCGGTAATCTGATTACATGTTACAGTTACATCATTTTTGTATCCAGATTACATAACGCCGTTACTTGTAATCCATTACTCCCCAAGCCTGCGTGTAATTGTGCTTTTGCGATACATTAAAAAAAAAAAAAAAAAAAAAAAGGATTTATACAAGCTTTAATCTGGTCTTTTAAAAATAAATTAAACAGAATGTCCTGATAAATGTTTGATTTTATTTTGAAATTGATACAAATTATTACAGAATGATTGTCTCGTTACTTGCAGTGATGTCACTCAGACTTACCAAGGAACTCTGTTCTTAGATTTGAAGAGCTGCAGCATCTCCCTGCACAGGAAAACACACACAGAGTATCAGTGCAGAGTGATTTCCTACACTCACACACTCATAGACACACACACACACACACACTCACCAGGCCTTCTGGGTCCTGCTAGCTCGGAGCAGCAGGGTGGTGGCGTCTGTCAGGCCTGATGTGCTCCATTCCAAATTGGGCTTTGAATCAAAGGCTTTATTTATATCCAGAACACAATCTGCAAAGGAATCCTGAACCTACACACAAAGGTTTTATCACTTTAGAGCAATTATCATAATCATATATGAATATATCATATTCTGTGAGATATACCAAGCATTATGACCTGCAGTATATGAAGTCAAATCCTTTCAGTAAAGAGTAACTAAACCCTGATGTTTTGGCTGGGCTCCTGAAGCAGTTACACAAGCCCAGTCTATACTATAGAATCACCACAGAACAAACTATGCTATGTTAACTGGCGACCCAACACTCACCATTAATCTGTAATCTGTGTTGAGGAGGTTGGATTGAGAGAACTGTGGATTTGAGGTGCTAGTTTTTATGTGGGGGAGGGGAACAATGGTGGTTCGTGATGTAAAAAGTAAGGTTGGGTATCAGCCTGGTTGTTCTTTCTGATACTAGTTACTCATTAAGTGCTTAAATGGTACCAGAGCCAAATGTAAACAATACAAATATAACATACAAATAAAGTTGTTGTAGCAAAACACTCAAATCAATGTTCATGGGGCACAGTGACTTTACGCTTGATCAAAGAATGTTAACGTCCAAGTGATCTTTGTTTTCTTTGGTTTATTCCTTTAAAAATCACAGACAACTTGGCATTCATTCTTTTCATTCAAGGTTCCAGGTGCGTGTGCAGCAGCTATAAATGAAGCTCCTGGACAATCCAACGTCTTAAATATAAAATAGATTTAAATATTAAGCACACAGACACTGGTTGACGAGGACTTTCTTTATGTATCCGGGAGGTGCGACACTGCAGATGTGCTTGTAACCGAGTCTGTGCAACACTCTCAGCCAATTAATTGTAATTGCCGGGTTTTAACCCATATAAAGCTGTCACTTAATTTAATTTTAAAACTTCGACTAGAATGTGAAGAGTTGGACCAGAATGAATCAACAACACTTCTTCATATCCAAATACTTTTGTTTTCAGCAGTTTTGTGTTTTAGTTACTCTTTAAAGAATCCTAAAACTCACTTTGTAACCTATTTCTACATCAAAGTGCAAACATTAGGTCAAAGACATCATGGCAGTGCTTCCACTCTCACCTCAGCACTGTGCTCCTCTCTGGTCATCAGGCGGAGTAGCTCATCTAACAGGTCTGAGTTATTGTCCAGAGCCATGGTCTTCATGTCTAAAGACGACAAAGACGGATAAGATGGAGCGTCACAGAAGAATTCAAGATGAAAAAAATGAAAAGCCCCTGAACGAACCTTTCCATATGGTTGGCAGCAGGTCCAAGCGGCTCTCTGTGTCCAGAGCCTGCAGAAGGGTTCTCAGGGACTGGTGGTTCAGGTAGTACCTCTGCAAACACAGACCACGAGCACAGTCTTATACTGATATTAATGTACCAAAGCTACACATCTGTTAGAAATGCTGCGTTTAGTTTAAAGAGCAAAGAACGCGTTTACTGACTGAAGGAACGAGGAGTCTGTACCACTTCAGAACCTCCTCCAGGTGCTCCATGGTGCACAGCAGGTGGAAGAAACGACCGCTGAACATAGAAGACAAGATGATATTGGTAAGAACATGTTTGGCACAGAATATTCCCACGACATCCTGCTTCACTTACTAATAAATGCCCTGGTGGTAGTTGTCTCCCAGCAGCCTCCAGTTCTCCCCGACTTCCAACAGGCTATGAACTCTGTAACCCAACTCCAGGTCTTTATAATCAAAACACTGGCAGGGAGACGCAGACAGGGAAGTGGGTCAGCACAGAAAATACAGGACGAAGTCGAACTGGAACGTTTGAGCATCTAATGATCATTCTTTAAGAGGGAAGTCATTTTCACACTGGAGCAAAAAACAAAAACAAACTTCTCCTGCTTAGCCAGCTTACACTAAACTGATCCTGTCCACAGAAATAATCATCAATGACTGTTAATTTGACACCAGGCTCATTGCATCCTACGTGCCAAATTTCTAAGGTTTGAATAACGCTTAATAAACCTGCAACAGTGCAAATGTTTTAGTAGAACAATTATACATGAAAGTGCCCAGGGCCCTCATTGATACAACTTGCTTGCGCAAAAAGGTTGTGATTTAAAAAAAATGACCGTAGCGTGTGAATGTGCGCACTGGTGCACTAACTCTGAACCTGGCGCATGGACACTTTGGAGACGTGGGAAAATGACAGTGCCGATGGTGAAGGTGGTGAATTGAAGCAAGATTGATCTCATACATTTAGATTGATTGATCTCCTGGTGGGTAAACTGATTTTGCGGCGAGAGCAAACAGGAAGTGATGTCAAGCATGCATGGAATTACCAAGAGTGCGCAGAAAGTGACGACGCATGTAAAAGTGCGAGAATTCACGTCATAGAGGGACCGCGAGTGCATGCTTGCTCACTAACTACAGGTTTTATGCGTGCGGTGGTTGTTTTCACGCGTGTGCATTTTGAAACTAATGTGAAACCATAGCCCCTCCCCCCTCTGCTCAGCATAAAACAGAGACAAAACACACACATTGACCAATCAAATGTGGCTCGAAGAGGAAAATAAGAGAGAGAGAGAGAAACAAAGTGGCTCCCAATTGGGAACCGGCTCCCGTCGTTCTTGTCAAAGAACAAGACGGGAGTTCGTTCGCGACCGTTACATCACTACTGGCTAAAGTACAGCGACGTTATGCTTGGTCTTTGTTTATTGTAATAAAAAGGACCTCAACTCATAACATTCGTCCACAAACAGCAACGGAACAACTTACTATTCTCATTGCAGTCAGAAAGAACATAGCTGGAGAAAAAGAGAAGACAAAGTCAGTTCAGCTTGTGTTTACATCGCAGCAGCTTTAAAAACATTTTCCAAGATGGAAAAAACTCACAGTCATGAGGGTCCCTGCAGGTGAAGCTGGTCCCCTGCAGCTCGCTTATCACCTCCTGTAACATGACTGTGTTGTTCTGAGCAGAGGAACCTGAGGAGAAACAGGACGTGTGAACCAGGGTTGGGGTCAATTACATTTTTAAATCACAATTACGTCTCAATTATGATTACGTTGAATAGCGTTTTTCCCAATTACAGTTAAAAATACAAATATATTTCCCCCTTGACAGTCAATTACAATTATGTTCTCAATTACTAAAGTTTGAATTACAATTAATCACAATTACTGAGCCTCCCTATTAGCTTTCTGTTAGCATCTCTTATGATAACGAGTCAGTTTTGTAAGCTGTAAAATACATTAAAAAATATGATCTATCATCCATGTTGTTTTTGATCTCTTGGTTATCTTGCTAGGCTACCTAATCAATGGAAATATAGGTTTTAATATTTTTGGTGTGGACGTCTGAGCCTTTTTTCCTGTCTGTTTCCCCCTCGATTTCAAATTATTCATGAATAGTCAAATGATCCTCAAAAGAACTGACTGGTAAACTTGATATTAAATATATTTTAATAATTGTTAACTACGCATGTGTAAGCCATAAAACTGTAACATGGTTCCCAGGTTTGCGTGTAATTGAATTGTAAATGACAGGTTTTATAGAATTTCCATGTCAATTACAAAGTCAATTATCTATTCAATTCAATTTAACTTCATTTGTATAGCGTAAAATACAACAAAGTCATCTCAATGCACTTATCAAAATATGAAATTCATAATAAGAAAGAAAATACCCAACAAGATCCACGTGAACAAGCATCTGAATTAAATTACAATTCAACTATAATTACAACAGGTTTTTTCAATTATGATTACCACGCACACTCAGACACATACACACAGCGTAGCGTACCTGGTTTGTAAAACATCGCCAAGATGTGCTCGTAGGAGGCCAGACTGGGAGCTAAAGACACACAGTAACTGGTTTCACTTCTTCAAACCACAGTGGAGCGTGAGTGAGTGAGTGTGTGTCCTCTGCCTTACCGATGCCTACAGCCTTCATCTCATTGAGGACCTGCACAGCCTGAGTCCTGACGTACAGGCCACTGCGTCTCAAAGCCTTCAGGACGTTGTTGAAGGTCTGAAGGTTGGGACGGATCTTTTGTTCATTCATCTGCTTCAGCAGCTCCTGCAGTGAGACATAATCCAGTCAGGGCTCAGGGATGGTGGACATAGTGTTCATTCAGATTTAGTTATGACTAAATGCAACTTAGTTTTAGTCAATATTTAGTCATCAGGACTATTTTAGTTATAGTCTAGTTTAAGTTGTGCTAAAATCCCAGCACTGGTGTGATTCGGTTGTAGATAGTCACACAAGTGCCAAAAGTATTAAGTGACAAGAGATTATGATTTATTCATTTATTTGGTTCCGCCAAAACAAATAGGTCCACAACTGGAAGGGCGACGAGGCTGTTGGAGACAGTGGAGTGATAATGTCTGTAAAAAGTCCCAGTGCTACTCCTCTATATCAGCACTCATAGAATGTCTCTTGTCTACGGAAGCAGATTAGGGCCAATTTTGATGGAGAAAATAAGTTTGGGCAAACCAAGAATAAAGTTGAAATGTCGAAAATAGGACTGGCGCCCTGTCTAGGGTATACCCCCGCCTAACGCCCAATGAGAGCTGAAGATAGGCACCAGCAGACCCCCGCGACCCTGAAAAAAAGAGCTAGTGGGTCAGATAATGGATGGATGGATGTCAAGAATAAAGTTGAAATTTTGAAAATGAACTCAAAATACAATATTGTGATAAAGTTGTTTTGGCTCCGGTACCAACAGCTGCTACTAAACAGAGCTACGGAAACAGATTAGGACCAGTTTGGATGGAGACTGCTGTCGTATATGGTGAATTGGCCCTAGTCAGCTTCTGCAGATTTGACTATTAGTAAACCTCTGACTTTTACCACAATATTGTATTTTTATTTATTTATTTATTTTTTTTACTTTTATCTCGTCATTTCAACTTTATTCTTGATTTGCCCAAAATAATTTTCTCTATCAAAATTGGCCTTAATCCTCTTGTCCAATCAAATTACTTTGTTGGAACTAACAGTGGTATAAATTACATTAAGATTTTCCGCGGGGCTCTGCTGGTGCCTATCACCAGCTCTCATTGAGCGTTAGGCAGGGGTACACTCTGAGCAGGGCGCCAATCCATCGCGAGGCAACACACAGATAATCACTCACACTCACATTCACTCCTGCGGGCAATCTACAGACTACAATCAACCTAACTGTCATGTTGTTGGATTGTCTGAGGAAGACGGGGAACCCGGAGGAAACCCACGTAGCATGGGGAGAACATGCAAACTTTACACAGAGAGGACCCAAGTGTCCAACCCAGGACCTGCTTATGCATATTTGAAAGATTCAGTAAACACTGATCAACCTGATATTAGATGGTATTAAAGTTTAGTAAACACACACACAGATTTGATGTGATCAATGCGTAACACCACGTAATACGAGTTCTGATTGGCTTTCATCTCATGTGACCAAATTATAGTTTTGTCTCTATTAGTCCATGAAAATGTCAATATTCTTTGATATAGGGGCGGTGTTTAGCTCAGTGGGTTGAGCGCCCGCCCCATGTACGGAGGCTGTAGTTCCTCACCTGCAGCGGGTCCAGGTTCGATTCCCGGCCTGGGACCCTTTCCTGCGTGTCATTCCCTGCTCCCTCTCACCCCCTTCCTGTCAAGCAACTGTCATATAAAGGCCACTAGAGCCAAAAAAATCCTTAAAAAAAAAAAAAAAAAAAAAAAATATTCTTTGATATAGTTTTTGTTAACAAGTATTTTTCTAATTAGTCAGTCTCGTCACTTAAAAAATGTCGTCAACAAAACAACAGTATAAGTGGACCTTTCGTCGTGCTCAGAAACTCTATTAAGCCTGCACTAAAGTGTTCAGCTGGGAGGTTTGGTTTTTACATATTATTGATGATTAAATACTGTATTTAAATCAATTGAAGGTAATTGGACACTAAAAACTCACAGTGATGAGGTCCCATTTCTCCATGTGTACTTCTCGAACATCTGGAGCTGCTAAGATCAGAGCGTTGAAGATGTGGACGTCAGCTGGTCAAAGAAAACAAATCAGGATTAAAACACAGACACATTTTAACAGCCAAATGTCTTCATCACAGGAGTTCTCCACCATTACAGTCAGTATCAGGGATTTGACTTTGTTTACATTATAATCAGACATTACTTGGATGGAGAGGGCGAAAAAAACCTTAAATCCACAATGTGCTTTCATTTATACAAACTGAAAAAATGTTGTTCCACCTCCATGTGATTTGGTAGATAAATATGCGTAAATTGTGTTTTTCAACCGTGGTTGCTAGGAGACACTGTGGCAGAGTTCTCTCATGAAGATCAGCCTTGTACTATGATGTAGTGACCAACTGGTGCCATGTAGGTGGCAGCAGTGCACCTTTGGATGAGACATTAGCCGCGATGGGCAAAGGTCAAAGGAAGAGGAAAAAAAAGAGTTGATCAGGGAAAAAAATGGCGCAACGAGAGAAGACGGTGAAGCTACAAGCAGAGCATGAGTGGACCGAAGTGGACTATTGAGAGTGTCGCAATCGTGAGTAATGGTTGGGTGTAGAAATGCAACAAACTACTTCTTTTAAAAAGTACTTAAGTAGAAGTAAAATTACTGATTTAGAAATATACTCAAAAAAGTACAAGTACCCATAGAAGCAACTCAATTGCAGTAATGCAAGTACTAGTAGTATTAAGTAATCGATAACTTCCACCTCTGAAAATGTCATACGCTATAACTTCATAGCAACAAACATTTATCATGAATAAACAAATACAAACAAGATGGATTAATACATTTTTTAAATGACTTTTCACATTTAACTAAAGATCATAGTATAGCAGATGCTGTGTGAGTGTGTGTGTATCACCTGTCATCCTGTTGTTCAGCAGGTCTGTGTACAGGCTGAAGGCCTTGGCGTGCGCTCCATGCTGTAAAAAGTCAATGCATAAACCACATGTGTCAAACTCAAGGCCAGGGGTCCAAATCCAGCCCTTTAGAGCATCAAATTCGGCTCACTTGAAAAAGTTAAAATGATAGGAAAGAACATGAAAGATTTTATAAATAACCAACTAATCCAGATGTAGATATCTCAGCACTTCCAAATACAGAAATTCAATTAATAATCCACAATATTTGCAGAGCTCAGGTTTCCACTTGTTAAAATGTATCACATGATGTTGAAAGAACTCTGAATGTTTCCAAAATCTGCCAAATTATCCACAAATTTAAGTGAAGATCCTGCAGGGACTGATATACTTATAGCATATATAAATGGAAGTGCAAACCAGGGCAATTTGTTCTTATTCCCACCTAAAATCTGTGGCCCACTAAATGTCAAAATGGTCCGTATTTGGCGCCTGAATTAAATGAGTTTGACACCCCTGCATTAGACCTGGACGGTGAGTTATGAACGCAGCCTGTGGATGAACGACAGCCTTATACCTTCACCATTCCTCTAATCAGGGCGGAGTAACAGCGTGTGTCCCTCTCAGGCAGCGTGTTGAAGATCCTCTCTGCGTTGTTGTTCTCTTTCCAGGTTAACTTCAGGTAGTTGGACGCACGGTGCACCTGGCCCGTCCTCCTCTTCTGCTCCTGTCCTGACACCTTCCACAGAGGAAGCACAGACGTCGGCACAAACGCGTCTACCAATGCGTGAGGTGCGAGGGGGCGTGGCTTACCGTCTCCTCTGTCTGAGGCTCCTCCTCCGGGAAAGGCTCCTTGTCACAGTAGAGACAAATGAGGTCCAGCAGGTTGTGGATGGTTTTCATGGAGACTGCAGTGCCTACATTTACACAAGGAAAAAAGGCTGTTGGTGCCGTATTTTCAGGCTATTGAACGCACCGCTGTATTGGCGGCATTCCAAGAGTTCTGCAGTTCTAAAAAAAAAAAAATCCACATTAATCCCACTACGTCACATAGGCTGCACTCTATTGGCTGATGAGGGTGCTCTTCAAACGACTCGGCCAATCAGAACAGGCAGGTAGGCGGGCTGCTAGACTTCTGTTAGGCTTAATGGCAATTCTGATGAGTTTCATTTCATTAATTATATTTGCTTGTTCAGAGCATAGACTCTAAAAAGAATGGACGGGACAAGTTCACAGGGAAGTGAAGCTCCCCTGCTGACTGGCTGCAGTATCGGTCATAAACCTCGCCTCCTCAATGATAACAGATGTGATGTGGGTCAAAGTGTAAAGTTAAAATACTTGTCACATAATATTTTTCCAAACCTAAACTTTGCTGTGATCATTAGTTATTATCACCCTACATTGTGTTCAAAAGCTCATTTTTCTGTGAAGTTTGTTTTAAAAAAGTTATTTGAGGTTGAAAAACACGACGATCGACAGCTTGCGTAGCTCTCTTTGTGAATAGCAGTTACGTTGTGATGGCAAGCCGATTAAACTTTTTTTGAGCTACTAGTACTAGCACTAACCTCTATGATCTGATCACCGGTACAAGCTTGTCGGTAGAATTTCCAGTGGGAAAGATACTTATATTCTTGGCATAGCTGGGCTTGCGCAAGTCATCAGGGCAGTACGCTAAATGGGCGGGGCGTGCTACTAGGGCTCCTCCCGCCGGACCCTACTGAGTAGACTCTGGCTCCAAATGACGTGAAAATTGCAAGATGACAGCGCTGAGTTGAGTGGGAACAGCTACAGTACACGCCCACTGGTTTCGAGCAGGGACAAGAAAGAAAAACAAAAAGGAACAAAAAACTCTTTGTGTACAAAGAAACTTCAACAAAGAAGACAATGAAAAATGCTCAAAACAATATATACGATCCATGTACACTAAACCTAACCCATAATTGCAATAATATGTTTGCTCGAAAAGGAGTGGGAAGAAGAAAAACTTATTGAATCCCACTGCTTTACGTCTGCATATCAGTCCATTTACAGCTTTTTATGGTCAGTCTTTACTGGATCCAGACTGATATACCGCTCCCTCCCTCCGTCCGTTCACCAATCACGTCGAGTCTGGACTCCAAGTCAGAATCCGGATGTGATCTTGCCTAAACAAACTGAATGTAGTGATTGGGCAACTTTACGCTGTTTAATGTTTCCTTATATTTCAAATTGGCTGATTTTTACTGTATCCAGAATGTTGCAGCACTCTCTTGCTTCTCCATCAGCCTCACACTCCTGTGTGCGATCAGTCCTAAACAAACCTAATGTGGTAATTTGACAACTTTATGCCATTTATTATTTCCTACTATTAAAAACAGAGATATTTTACATTTTACACTTTATTGCACTTCCTACAAGCCAGCACCATTCCCCGGTCCAGAAACTTTAAATAATTACCAGTATTTGCTTCTTATTCAAGCAAACACCTTATTTTAGGCATAGAAAAAACAAAACAAATATTCAACACATGTATGACTTCTGCTGTCACTCGCTCCCATGCAATTTCCCTCCACTTGGACACCGTCCTGCAAAAGGAGCAGGACGAATCCGTCCTGTTATTAAATCTGAGTGTTTTCCCTTTTCCTACATTATCCGAAGCTCGTTATTTAATGTTCAGTTCACTGTGATGTTCAGTGGCTGTTACAGTTCAGTCATTCTGCTGCAGGGGTGACTGTCAGTAATATTCTGCTTCTTGACTCCCGCTTTCACTGGACACGTGTGTGCGACTGACTGAAAAGTCAACATAGAGCGCTCCGCCGTATTAGCCACATCCTCAACTTTAAATGAAAAAATTAAGGGCCTACACAATGGCAAATACAGTATGTGGTGATGACAGTGTGTGTGTGTGTACACCCTCACCAGTTTGCTGCAGTTGGTCGAACATGTCCACAGCAGCTGTGACCTTCCTCAGCTGGATTCGCTCCTTCAGTGCCTCCTCGCTCACCTCCTCCAGACACAGAGTCACTGTCTCCGGCATTAGACACTAACAAACAAACACACAAGAATAGAAACACACACAGATAGAGACACACGTTAAATGACCTCCAGGTATCTCTGGAGCTGAGAGAACACATGTCTCCTGAAGAGGTTCAGATTTTCTTACTGGTATGTGTGGCTCTGCAAAGTCTTTGGTGAAGAACTTTGGGTGGTTGTTGACAAAGTATTTGGCTGCAGCTCTGCCTGACTCCTGAGAAAGAGAAAACAGCTTCTGCAAAGACACACAAACAATGGAGGTTTAGCTTTAAGTTTGACGAGAGAGTCGCTGCCCTAAACCACAGGAAAAGTGAAGGAAGGAAAGGAAAAAAACTCTTTGATTTCATCTAACTTAAAGGGATCTTTATGCACCATAATCATTTTATTAACTTTTAAAAATGGGACTACTTTACAGCAACTACTTTAGAGCATGTGTTGCACCATCTTGAAATCACGTGATTGATGATGTCACACGGCCCCACTGCCTGTAAACATCCCATTTTTTTTCTATTAGAGTGAAGCACTCAGCCTGATTTTTACATCATTTTGCAGCTTTTTCAGTCAACATGAAAACTTGTGGATTTCATGTTGGGTTTTTGGTTGCTCTCAATAATCAGGAAGTTATAAATATCGATGTGAACCTCACAGGAGGCGACAATTCTAACTCTGTGGTTTTGTCGTAGATAATGAATCAGAGAAGAGCTCTACCAAGGGACCTTTACTCTCCCTTAAACAGGGACCTTTACTCTCCCTTAAACAGTGCACGGCTGATGGCTACAATCCTGGACTGTTGAAGGACTCCCACCCAAATTGACTTCTATCCTCAGGGTTTGTGCATCTTGAACAGTCAGTGATTTACTCTGCAACTTAAGCCACCAAAGCTTCAGCCGTGCACTGTTTAAGAGAGAGTAAAGGGCCCCCCAGGGGAGAGCTTTTCTTCTCTGCTTCATTGTGTACTACCAAAACACAGTGTTGGAACTGTCGCCCCCTGCAGGCACAGATTTTCTCCAGTCACAACTGTTTTTATCCTCTTTCAGTAAACAAGAGGGTTACATCAACAACTTTACCTGTTCCTGATTATTTAGAGCAACCAAAAGCAGCACAAGTTGTCATTTTGACTGAAAAAGCTGCTAAATTATCTAAAAAGCAGGCTGTATATTTCACTCCAATAGGAAACAATGGGATGTTTACAGGCAGTGAGGCCGTGTGACATCATCAATCACGTGATTTCAAGATGGTGGAACACAGGCTCTAAAACTGTAAAGTAGTCCCATTTTTAAAAGTTAATTAAATGAATATGGTGCATAAAAATGTGTTTTGTTAGGTATAGATTTTCTAATGAGTATATTTCAATGGTTTTAAGTCACATTTGTTGTAACAGTGGAGGATTCCTTTAACACAGAAGTCCAGAGAGAAGTCAAACTAAGGACGTACAAACTCCATATTGTTTCTGGGAGAAAGGTAAGGATCATCCTGGAACTGGTAGGGATACGCTGTGGGATCCTGTTGAACAACAGAGGGAGATAGTAAGAAAGCATAAATCAGGACCTTCCGTCCTTCAAGAACACATTAGTGGGAAAGAAAAGAGTCTCACCCTGTTGACAGTTGAAGCTAGTGCTTCCAGCACAGCCACTTTGCTCCTATTTCAACAACACAATACAAACGGTAATTCAGCAAAATGTTTGAAAATGATTTCATGCAGTTTCAAGGAGTACCTACCATGTTTTCTTCTTTGGGATGATGATTTCTTGTTCTGCAAACAAAGACACCACATCAGCAAATGTAGGGAGATAATTTAATGTTTCACTGAAGCTTCTGATGAAGATTACATAGACTCTAACCTTACATAATGGGAATAAAACCCAAACCTTGGCTGATCAGTGTTTGTTCATCAGACTAACTTATCAGTTTTATGGATAGTTCAACTGTTTCAGTGATTTAAAAAAGCCTGGAAAGTTAAAAAGAAATACCTTTCTTAGGCTCTGCAGCTTGTTGTCGCACCGCTGATGTCCAACCAAATGTCCTAAATAACAAAACAAGCATTTCTTAAATACGACTCAGGAAGTGAAAGACAACCAAGTTCCATAAACAGGAAAAGTTTAAAATAATTCCAAAAAATAACAGCTTTTAAAGCAGCTTAAAGCAAGGCATAGATACTGTCCATCAGTCACAACACCTAGCCAAGAGTCATTTACCATTACTGTGTGTGTGTGTGTGTGTGTGTGTGTGTGTGTGTGTGTGTGTGTGTGTGTGTGTGTGTGTGTACTGTATTATTAGACCCACAGCAGGAAAATTGAGGAGGAAAAACATAGGGAAAAAGGAGCAACGTAAAAATTAAAACAAGTGTAACCAAATTTCCTCTGGTCTGTTCTTTAACTGTTCTCGTAGGTTTGTCTTTGGGACAGCTCGTTAACTCTGAAATGTTCGAAATGTTTTATTCCATCAAACAGCTCTGTTACACTTTGAAAGCACACACTCCCTCTGTTCACTCTTAACTTTACATTATCTGAGTAGTGGGATGTTTCCCCCAAATATTCTCTATGCATAATTCACTACATTGACAGAGTAGCTTTCACTCCTCTACACAATAGTAACATTACAATATACCAACAGCACGCTCCCCTCGTTCGTTGTCCTTTCCTCCTTTACTTACATATCTCCCTCTCACTCAGGTGTAACACTGCCCTATGTTTTTACATCTTTCCTCATAATAAAGTCTAGCGTAGACTTTCTTAGAGTGGGACTGTGTCACAGTACAATACATGTATTACTAATTCATATTTATATTAAAGAGAAAAATATGAGTTTTGGTCTATATCCACCCCCCAAAACTAATTCCTCAATTGTCATTTGCACATTCATTGCCTTTGTTCTGCTGCTGTTGTTTTTCTAATTTATGCAGGAAGTGTCTATTGAGACAGAAACGTATCAATAGCCCCAGGGACTATGGGTACGTTTTCCGGACCTTTTCTATATAAGCGTAATGTGCCTGTGTTTTCACCGTGCCAGGATGGCCAAGTGGTCTAAGGCGCCGCACTCAAGAATTCTTCCTTCCGCTAATGTGGGTTTGAATCCCGCTTTTGTCATATATATTTTTTCATTTTAACATATTTAACACGGCAAATTTCACGTTTAAAAATACATATACAAAAAAAAAAATAAACATTTGAAGGTATTTCCGAGGTTAGAGATAGGGCTAAAATAAAAGGGTTAGCGGGGTAACTCAAAAATAAATATGAGCTAAAATATAACTGAGGGAACTTTAAGTCACGTGGTGCACCTATCACGTGACCTAAACTGGCCAATGAGGGCGCTGCATATGAATAGAGTGGAAATCTATTCATACGTATACATTTCCATATTCCTACATTTTGCACTATTATCCTATGTTAGTATTTATTTTTGATCTTACTCTGCTCTTATATTGTGTTGCTGCAAATGTGAATTTCCTTTCTGGGGATTAATAAAGGTGTATGCTATTCTTTTATATACATATTTTGTAGTGAAGTGCCACCACATAAACTCTTTTAGACTAGGTATAAAAACATTGTTCTAGTTTAAATGGTCCACACTAACCCACTCTACAGTAACAAGTTGCTCTTTAGTCACTTTAATCCCTAAAGTGATGAAAACCACATTTAACAATGACAAAGATGAGACTAGCATCCCTGGTTCAAGCTGGACGTGATGGAGAAGAACCTCAGAAAAGAGCCATTTTAAACCAATCAGCATCATCATATGTCCTGCTAATAAATTCACTGAGCAAATGATGGAGAGTAAAAAATACATGACAAACTTGTCTCCATGCGTGACCTCAACATGTTTCACTCCAATTGGTGACCGTGTTATTTGCTGGTTGACTTGGTGACACGACCTTATGATACAAACTGATACATCATGTTTTTTTGTGTCTATTGGCTTTTTTTCTCCTTTTTTTTGCCCTTCGGTGTTTATCAGTCAAATATTTAAGATTCACCTCTAACCAATGCAAGGCTGGTGCACAACCGGAAATACGTCATCAGTAAAAAACGGCGACACTAATTCAGCCGTAACACCAGTGCGCCCTGCTGTAGCTGTGAACGGACTAAACCCGTGATAAATAATCCCAAGTAAAGCCCTCCGTGCTGCTCTGTACCTGTGAGCTTGAAGATGTCGGAGCAGAAACCGTCCATTTCTCTGAACGCTGTGTCCTACGTGAGTGTACGGCGCCGCCATCTTTGAACGTAATGACAGGGTGACGGTGGGAGAAACCACTTTCTCTAAGATGGCAACAAACAATTTCACTGCCACCTCCACATCTTCATTTTTATTATTTTTTATTAATATTATTATTAGTAGTAGTATTTAACGCATAAAATATTTTTTTGTTTCAGGTGTGATGATTAGAAATGGGAAATGTTTCACAGCTTTAGTAGAAAACATGGTGTACATTGTGTTGACCCCCCTTCTTCCGGTGTGAAATGTAGTGTTCCGGCCCCACGTGTGGACAACATGTAGACTGTTCGTGTGAATGTTGTTCACATGTTGCTCTGCTTGTTATGATGTTATGAGATGAAATAGTGAACCAGTCTAAGTCAGGCTGAAATCTCAACATGTTGTTTGGAAAAGAAGTGCCATGGCGGCGCTTGGAGGGGATGTCGTTCGGAATGTACTCTTCACAAGAGATCCGGTGAGATAGATCAACCTCTGCCTTCAGCTAACATGCTAACCACCATGTGCATGCATTAGCAGCAGAACTGTAAAGAGTACTGATATATCAGAATCAGAAATGTTTTTTATGGCCATGTACAGTTTTAAGGACAGTATAAGGAATTTGTCTCGGTAGTTGGTGCACAAAACAAAAAAAAAACAAAACAAAGAACAACCCAGCAACAATAATAATAATAATGATAAATATAAAGGATGAGGGATAAATAAAGGATAGATAGAGAATAATATATATATATATATATATATACAGTGCAGCAGATAATGTCATCATGGAGGTGGTGATCGGGTGGGGGGGCGTTCAGTGGGTGACTTGGGCTGTGTTCATGTGGATGGTGGCAGAGGGAAAGAAGCTGTTTTTGTGTCTGGAGGTTCTGGTCCTGATGGACTGAAACCTTCTTCCAGAAGGGAGAGATTGAAACAGTTTATGACCGGGGTGGGAGGGGTCGGCCACAATCTTTCCTGCATGCCTTGAGGCGTACAGGTCCTGGAGGGAGGGCAGATTGCAGCTGATGACCTTCTCTGCAGAGTGGATGATACGCTGCAGTCTGGCCTTGTCCTTGGCCGTAGCTGCAGCGTACCAGATGGTGATGGAGGAGCAGAGGATGGACTGGATGATGGAGCTGTAGAAGTTCACCATCATCTTTGTTGGCAGACTGAACTTCTTCAGCTGCCGCAGGAAGTACATCCTCTGCTGAGCTTTTTTGATAAGGGAGCTGATGTTCAGCTCCCACTTGAGGTCCTGAGTGATGATGGTCCCCAGGAAGCAGAAGTACTCCACAGAGCTCACTGTAGAGTCTCCCAGGGTGAGGGGGGCTGGGTTCTTCCTGAAGTCTGGATCATCTCCACTGTCTTTATGCATAATGCTACTCAAGTACAAGTACTGTTATTTTATTTTAAATATATTCAAGTACAAGTATAATTAAGTCATACATAAAATACTCAAGTACAAGTATAAAGTAGCTCAATTAAATAGTACTCTAAGTAAAAGTTACTAGTTACTTTCTCTCCCCCCCCCCCACACACACACGTTTATGGAACTTAATTTATTTTCCACAAAGGCACCTGTATAACATAAAACACAACACTGTGTGAAATTAATGACAATAGTTAATGTGGCTCCGAAATGACGACACAGGCACGGCTTCTCAAAGACGGGCGCTTTACTTGGGTGAATGAACGCTGTGAAACTTGCAGGACATGAAGTACATACAAACTTTAGACACATAACTTGGTCACGGGTAACACATGTACTAAATAAAATGAACTACCTCGTGGCCGCCTGTCACTTCGGAGGTTCTTGGGCAGATAGTCTTAACAGTCTTGTGCATTCTAAATTGACATACAATAATTAGAACAGTAGCTTACACATTTACAGAAAAATTCAAAACAATAATCTCAAAGTACCATGTGCTGCTGGCCTCGCCACTGCAGGTTGCTCAATCAAAGTCTCTTGCATTTCCGGGTGAATGCAGGTCTCACAGCCTCTTATACTAAACTAAAACCTCGCGATAATAAAGGGTGTATCACAAAATAAATAAAATTCCACTTCATAGCTAAATAAATGTATCTTATTTAGAAAATACAACATATTGTTACAGTATAAATTATAATAATTTTCAACAAAAAATATTTAGCCTTTGAAACAAAAATTATTAATGTGTTTAAGTGCAAAGTAATTTCAACGACACTTACAGTTAAATCCATTAATCATATTAATCCTATATGACACAAGACCAGTGGAAGAGTTAATGTAGATTCCTACCAATGATATATGGAAATTCTTCATGCCTGATCAAATGTTTATATCCTCCAAAGGAAACTGAGTGTGAAGGCGATCACTAACTCCAGGTTCTTAGACGGTGTCGGGAACGTGGCTTCAAACAGCTTATATGATTTGGCTCTGGGCCCAGCAGACTCAAAAGAGGTAAGATCACACTGTAGCAGGTGACCCATCTATGAGTTAAATATGGCTGATGGGTTTTATTCTGTTTATTCGATTTTTATTTATTTTTTTGTCATGTTGGTAGACGTAGGGCTGCTCGATTATAGAAAAAAATTATAATCATGATTATTTTAGTCATAATTGAAATCACGATTATTTGTCAACTAGAAAGTAATCAGAATCAGAATCAACTTTATTGACCAAGAATGTATGTTATACACACGAAGAATTTGACTTGGTGAACTGTGCGCTCTCTAATAGTGTAACTGTAAACATTAAATAATAACAATCAACTAGAAAAAATAATAATAAATATAAACTTAAATATAAACAGTAGTTAGACTAGAATGTGCAAAAGTAAATAAAATAACAAGATAATAATAATAATAGTATATAAATAAAAATAAAAAAATATATAATAATAATAAGATAATAGTGCAGTAGTGCATTGATGAGTAGTGCAGGAGAATATTTAGATTAAATAGTATGTACATGAACATTCTCAGTTATTTATTTTTTGTACAAATTATATTCTTTAAACATAAATAAAATTCCTCATACACTAAAATCAAGTATATTCACTTTTGCACAAAAATTCAAAACACTTCTTACACATGATGTCTTTGCTCTTGGTCTTCATCAAACACAGTGTTCCCATATCAGAGAATTTGACTTGCCACTTGTTTACCAGCATTTTTGCTGCGTTTTTCCTGCCATGTTTCAAGACCGCTAGCAACAACTTTCCTCGTGTTAGCCTGCAGGCTAGCTTTAGCTTTGAGAGGGGCTGGGCAGAGGGGAGGAGCTTGCATATGTGTTGATTAAACCACTAAAAGCTAGTGTTAATAATGTGTGCTAAGCTTTATTATTTGTAATGTCTGAAATAGTGGGTTGTTTTGTTTAGCGGAAAAAACACATGTTGTATATCTGACCGATTATTGATATATCAGTCAGAAATCAATCTACGATAATCTATGATATAACAAGAAAAAAAAAGATTAAGTGAAAAAATACAATTTTTATTTCATATCTCTGAAAGACAATAAACTGAACAAGTGTCCTATGAACAGTGACACTATTTTAGTGCAACATTTCTGTATATAAGTGTCAACATACCAATGTAAACTAATAAGTATCTCCAATAGTGCTTTCTGTAAACAAAAATAGGGTCTTTCTTACCAGTGACACCATTATAGTGCAATATTCCAGTAAACAATGTTATTGGTTCCTTCAACAAACAGTGAGATTTCTGTGAACACCTACCTGCACATTTTAGTGAAAAAGCAGAAAAGGTTTTGAAATAAAAAAATAAATCTTAAATTAAAAAAAAATATATATATATTATTTCTTAAATCAATACTTATTGCGAGCATATTGATAATTGATCTTGCAAAAAAATATCGTGATATATTGCCGTATCGAGATATTGTCACACTTTCTAAGCAGTCTCTTAAAGCAGTGAGTCCAACCCCTGGAAGCAATGTACATATATTTATACATATATGTACATACACATTGACTATTGTAATTCTGTTTTCACTTGTTTTAATAAGTCGACCCTAAACAGACTCCAGATTGTACAAAATGCTGGTTCCAGACTTTGACTGGTGCTCCCAGAACATCCCACATTACCTCCATTCTCTCTACTCTGCACTGGTTTCCAGTCAAGTTTCGCATCGAGTATGAAATCTTAGTTTTGACGTTTTGAGTGTTACATGGCCAGGCCCCTTAATATATCTCGGACTTGTTGTGCCCCTACACTTCAGGGCGCAGCCTTCAGTCTTCAGGCCAGGGTCTCCTGATGATCCCCAAAACTAAATTTAAAACCAGAGGAGACCTGGTGTTCCAGGCTGTGGCCCCCAGACTCTGGAATAACCTGAACCAGTCTCTTCGGGGGTTCAACTGTGTGGACACTTTTAAGAAACTGTTGAAGACGTCGCTTTTCAGAAAAGCTTTTAGTTATATGGATTTTAATTTTTATTATCCTTTTAGGATTCTGCTCCTATGATGTAAATGCACCCGTGTTTAATTATTCTATTATAATGCTGCACCTGTTGTATTAATTTCTCCACAGCTTTGTACAGCACTTTGTGATTTTATCTGCAAAAAGTTACAAAAAATTACATAGGTATTTACGGGTGTTTTATTTGTAAAAATTTATACTTTTGCTTTAACTAGTGTGGGCTCGCAATGTGTGTGCATTTCAATGAGTGTTTATGCTATCAGGCAGAAACAGTGAGTTGATGATGTTACTAAAGATAAATAAATGCATCATTTCTGTCCTTATCTCTCAGTGCTGGTTTTTCAGTAAACACTGGTGTTAGCCAGCGTCGTAGTACAGCACACACATCAAATTAATCCCAGATGTTTGCGCGATAAGAGGAAATCCAGCTGCATAGTACAGGCCCTTAAGGTCTTTTCAGATGGTCTCTGACTCTTTCAAACTGCAACTGTTAAATGTCACACCAATGCATTGTGGGTCTGGACTTAAGTTTTAAATTCTCTAGATCAGGGGTTCTCGACTGGTATCACCCTGGGACCCACATTTTAGAATTCAACCAACCAAATTTAGTAGATCAAAAATAGCTGTTGAAAACACACGTATATAATCTTTTTTAAAACATAAATCTATATATTTTCCTGTGTAACATGCATTTCACAGCATGCCCGTCAAAAGAAAATCTTCTTTCAAAATAAAAGACTAGTCCAACATGAGAGACTTTAAGTATTTATTTTTGACCGGTCTTTGGTGACCCACCCAGTACAGGCCTACGACCCACTTTTGGGTCCTGACTCACCATTTGAGAATCGCTGCTCTTGATCCCAAACAAACAGTGCACCTTCAGAAAGTAGTCTGCAGTGTTTCTGTATGATATTTGATTATATGAAGATCTGCTGCTCTGTAGGGTTCAGTTAATTTTCCTATATTGCACTGTTTCGTCTCTTTTGATATTCTGTGAGTTCAGTCTGATAGATACACACTTTCAGGCAAAGATTAGGCTTTTATAAAGTTCACTTTTCAAAATAAAAGTGAGCAGAGGAAAAGAAAATCTTGTCACGACAGTGGGCCAACTGGTCTGTTTACGTTTGTATTCACCAATGACAAAAAGGCGTTTTAACAGCAGGTTTGATGTAAGGACTCTGGATTTTTCTTTAGGTTTGTGCAACATGCAGTCAGAATTTCAACAACTGTCCTGGACACTTTGGACACATAGAGCTCCCTCTGCCTGTGTACAACCCTCTGTTCTTTGATGTAAGCGCACACACACACACACTCCATGTACTCGATATATGGTAGCCAGCGTTAATCCTCCTTTTCTCTCCTGTCAGAAACTTTACTTGCTGATCGGCGGTTCCTGTCTGGTATGTCACACACTAACGTGTCCCAGGCCTGCAGTCCACCTGCTGATCCAGCAGCTCACACTAGTGGATCATGGAGCCATGCAGGAGGTCTACCAACTTGAACAAGTCCTTAACCAGGTGGGTTAATGGGAACTGTATGTAGTGATGATGGTTCAAAAGTTTTTGCATTGTTGTGTTTTTTCCAAATGTGTTGAATCATCTGTGTAACATCAGCAGTGTTTGTTTTTGTGTGCGTGTGCAGCACTTGGAGGAGAACCCTAAAGCCACTGGATGTGAGATAGAGTCTGTGCTGCGGGACTTTACAGAGTCCATAGTCAGAGGGAGAGGTGAAGCTTCAGTGAGCTGCAAACCTGTGAGTAAATACTGTCTGTGGGCGGAGCCATGCACATATATTTATTACTGACACCATGCAGTGAGTTAAACCAAACGTTGAAATCAGATCACGTGTCTCTCCTTAACTCATTCTTCCTTTTGACATTGTCAGTTTCATTTAAATTCGTTTAAAAGTTTTTGAGATATCCTGCTAACAAACATCCACACTAAAAAATGGACAGATGAATCTTAGTGAAAACATTACCTGCTTGGCAGAGGTACCAATTTACATAATAAATAGGGTTGGGCATCGTTTAAATTGAACGATTTCATTTCCGATGCTGATTCCTTATTTCGATTACGATTCTTTTGAGGCAGTTGTACAATGTATGTATTGTATACAATGTATATTGTATGTAAGGATATGTATGGACCAAAGCTCATATCTTGACTTTTTTCCCTCCCAAAACGCAGATATATGGTATAAATTTCAATAATTTTAATTCAAATGAAGTACTACCAGAAAGACAATTTGGGGTTAAATTTGCTGATGCAAAATGCCACACAGTTACATTTATTAACAAACAGCTGCACAATATGTGTCACTTTTGGCTTTTTCCCCTCTAGGGGACAGCACGTGTGAGTGAGTTCTGTAGTGTGGCTTGTTTAGTGGTAGATCTGGGTTAGGACACAATCAGCAATCCATCTAACTGTGCTTTTCATGCTGTTCTGAGGAAGCAGTGACTCCTAAAACAAGTATTTTGATACAAAATAAGCTATAAAAAAAAAATATATATATATTGATATAGGCAATATTGGAATTTTCTATATTGCCAAAATAAAATAAAAAATAAAAAATATATATATATATATATATATATATATATATATATATATATATATATACACACACACACATATACGGCTACTTCTTCCGGTTGGTGGACTGGGTATCTAAAATAGGAATCTAAATTTTAAAAGTTGAACAATTCCGGGTCCAACCCTAATAATAATGCAAGAAAATCCTCGGGCCACAAATATTTCTAAACAACTGTTCAGATGACACAAATTTTTTAAGCCACTGCAAGAAACAGTTCCTGTCCACCATAAGACAGAGGAACACATAACAGGTCTGACATTCCCAGGGTGTGTCCTTTAACCTGTTGTCCACCTGGAGGCAGCGTCTGCACTTCAATCTGCCTTTGGGGGCTGTTTGAGTATTATCTGTGTCTCTGTACCAGTGGGTATTGATACGGATTGTACTGACTGTGTCAGTACCAACTAACATTAGACACAAGATAGTGTCTCCGACTCCAGTATTAGCTCACCGTCCTGTCATCCATCCTGTGAATTTGCGCATTACTTGCTCTCGTCATAAGTTCTGTTTCTGTATGTGTTGGAGGCAACGTGGCTGCACAGACTGCTGAGGGGATGATGTGAGTGCTATGAAAGCTCACAGCACAAACACATTGTGTGTTTCAGATCAAGCACCTGGTGGAGAAGAAGAGTACTTTGATAAACGACTTTTGGAGGACTCACATGAAAGCCAGGAAGTGCCCACACTGCAGGTAGTCGATTACATAAGTACAGAGATTTAGAGTAGAGGAAAGATGAGTTATCCCATGGTTACTGCAGCAGTGCAGGACTTCCTGTTGCTGGACATGTGATTATGACCGTGTGCATCAACGCAAATAGAATGTGTAGAGTGTTAAATATGATGCTAATTTAGTTGTGTGTCTTTGTGTGTGCAGAAGTGGGAAGAGCACAGTGCGTCGTGAGCACAACAGTAAGCTAATTGTTACAATGCCGTCTGGAGCCCAAATCCCAGGCACAACTGAAGGTGAGTGTGCTGATCTAGTAATGAAATCATAGAGATAAAATGTCTCAAAAGGCATTAAGTTCATGAATCTAAAAATAAGGCCTGATTTGTCATTAAAGGGATAGTTCGCCTATTTTAGACATGACGTTGTATGCAATCCTCATCATCACTATAGTGCATACACATTGTTTCACTCAGTGGTCACCTCCCTGGTCCGAGTTCTGGCCGTTTGAAGTTGGTCAAGAAAGTAGTCCCGGTTAGTTTCCCGGGCCACATGACTGTGCGTTTTTAATAGAAAAAGAGATATGCGTGTGAAAGCTTGATTCATTTACATCACAAAACCGCCCACAAAAAAAATTCATACCTCCAGTTTTAATCGGCACTATTTTCTCTTCCGTTTCTCTTCTTTTTCTTTTCCGTGATGTAAATGAATCAAGCTTTCAAACGCATATCTCTTTTTCTATTAAAAACGCACAGTCATGTGGCCCGGGAAACTAACCGGGACTACTTTCTTGACCAACTTCAAACGGCCAGAACTCGGACCAGGGAGGTGACCACTGAGTGAAACAATGTGTATGCACTATAGTGATGATGAGGATTGCATACAACGTCATGTCTAAAATAGGCGAACTATCCCTTTAAAATGTCTTAAATTAATGTTTCAAAATTCTTACATTTTAACACATAATAAGTATGATTTTATTATTGTAATTAGTCTCAGATTTCAAATTCAATGGTAACATTTGTTTTTTAAAAAGATTGTAATTTAACATTGTGCAATCACGACAGCGGAACCAACTACAAAACACAGCCTGTAGCAACTTTCAACATTTTTCTTAATTGTTTTATAGATTTCTGGCTATTTTTGTAGTCATTTTGTGTGTTTTTGGAGTGAATTTAATCATTGCAGTCTATTTTTGTGTATTTTTGTGTGTTTACTTGGGGGTCGCCAGTTGCACGTCTGCACTAGTCACTGGAAAAATGTACCTTAACTCTATGTAATTGATGTGGTGTTTTATGTTTACTGTGAATTTGGTCTTATATTTAACTTCAAATGGCAATAAAAAGTCCTTAAAAGTCTTGAATTTAAAACGATTGAAGCTGTGCACATTGAACTAGAGTGAAAGTGTAGTCGGCCGCTGATGCAAATGTGGTGCTTGGTTTTCATTTTCATTTCATTCTTCTTTTATTGGTTTTGTAGCCTCTGAATTGTAAAACCTCTAAGCATCTAAAGTCTTTCTCTCCACATGAAGATCTGCTCAGCGGAAAGAGGGTCTACCTGACAGCCAGCACTGCCCGAGAGCATGTCGCCAAATTGTGGGAGAACGAAGGTGAGCAACACTCACCCGACTCAATCTGAACAATTCACGGAAGCTTCTGGAAAACATTTGTTTTAAAACCAATTCAAAATAACAAATAAATAGTGTGATTATTTTGTTTTACTATTTGAAAATTAAAACAGAAATACAGAAACAACAAAAAACAGATAAGCAGCATTTTTCTGTTTTAAAATTAAATCTTGTTTTATTTTTGAGATATTTGGATATATACAGGGAAACTAGGGCGAAAGCTTTAGCAAGTCACATTCTGTCAGAGCAAACAGGACCAGAACAGAAGTCCACTGAACCTGGCTTCCCTCCACAGGTCCTGGACAAAACTTTTTAGGATTTATTTCAGCAGTTTTATGGTCCTGCTCCTGTTTTCATGTAGTTTGTGGATGTTTTAGCTTTTAACAGCTGCTCACGGTTTATGTTTTGTTTTGTGTTGTTACGGTCCAAATAGTATCCAAAGTAAATTGGTGGCTGACTATTGACTGTGAGGCGGGTGTGAGGAACAATAGATGTTAGAACTTAAACGATTTGACACAAACAATTGCACCAGTTTTTTGAGGGCAGTAAAATTATTTTTTTGCACGTTTTAATACCGTGAGCCACTAACGGCAGCCGTCAACACACATGGAAGTTGATCACAATTAATGAGTAGCACCAGTAGATTACGCCACCTCTGGTTCTTTAATCACATATCATGTGCATGCTTTTCGTGACATCCTTTTTTTGTTTTTGTTTTTTATTTATGTACTAATAACGTTAATTAATAGTGGGAGTAAAAGTCCAGCACAGTCTGTGGGTCCATAATGTTGTGGTGAGCTTAAAACATGAAGCTCTCATCCTAGTTTTCCCAAAAATATCCAAATATCACATAAACATAACAAGGTTTAATTTTAAAACAGAAAAAAAGCTGCTTGCCTGGTTTTTTTTTTCCTTCTGTATTTCCGTTTTGGTTCTAAATTAGTAAAACAAAATAACCACACTGTTTATTTGTTATTTTTAATTTGGTTTTGAAACGGAATAACCCAAGAACGTACTGTACACAGATTTGTTTTTCTGTACCTAAACAAACCCAACACAGGCTTTTTACTGAAGTGTCTTTTCTCTGGACTGGAGGCTGGGGAAAATGTTTTCCTTCCTGATCTCTTCTTCCTGGAGCTGCTGGTGGTCCCACCATGCAGGTATACAACACATGTAACCTGACACCATTCAGAATAGTCTGATGGTTGTCCTCTTTATTCTGACCTCACATTTCACCTACCAGGTATCGTCCAATCAATCGCCTTGGTGACCAGATGTTCACCAATGGTCACACAGTCAACCTGCAGGCAGTCATGAAGGATTGTGTGACCATCAGGAAGCTTCTGGCACTGATGGCAGGAGAGAAAGTCCCTCAGGAGACAGAGGTGAGACTACTGTTGCTCTGATTGATTGATTGTTATGGTTTAATTTATTCAGACAACTTTTTTCAAGAAATTTACTTGATCTCCTGACGCGTTTCGACTGCCAACTGTTAGTCTTCCTCAGAGGCATCTATTGATGTGTTCTTATGAGTTCTTTCCGGGCATGGCCAACTTGACAGTTGTGTCAGACGGGCCACGCCGCTGTTTCCGGATGGTCTCTGAAGAAGAGAATCCCAGGTGTGGGAAAGTGAAAATGTTCACTCATCCCTTTTGATATTGAAGCGTGTGTTCTACACAGACTGACAGTCGGCAGTCGAAACATGTCAGGAGATCAAAGTAAATTTCCTGAAAAAGTTGTCTGAATAAGTGAAACCTTAATATATATATTTATATATATATATTTTTTTTTAAAAGAACTTACTGGAGTGATTGATTGATTGATTGTGTAGGAGGGTGGTTCACAATATAATTAGGGATGCACCAAATATATTCGGCCGAATATTGCAAAAAAAAGCCACAGTCGGCCTTCGGTGGAGTGAGTTAAAAGCAAGGCTGAATTGTAGAGTATGACGCAATCAAACAACGTGCAGTGATTTTGAGTTAGAAAAGTGTGCTCGCGTTGCTGCAGAACTAGAGCAGCAGCAGCTTCTCCTTTCCGCACACAAACACAGCCAGACTCATTCCTTTCCACTTACCGCTCTCCGCGTAAAAGTTGGAAGCCGTCCAATTCCACAACCAAGTCCGTTGTTAGTGCTGTGAGCAACAAATCTGTAAAGATCCTTATCGTTTCCTCCTCAGTTCATAAGCGATTTCGAGTCTCGCTGCATAGGCTGGTGTAGCATTAGCATGGAGTGCTAACAGCTGATGTGCGTGAACAATGGCCGTGGCTCCAAGCAGTGACTCCCAACCATACCTGTCAAGTATCCCGTTTTGGTCGGGGAACTCCTGTATTTTACCCCTCTTTCCCGCCATCTTCCCGTATTAGTATTTTCCCGTAAATATCCTGTATTTTAATGTAATAATTAAAAGATGCCTTGCGAGAACTGCCATCTGAAGTAGCCTGGGTGGCAGTTCTTGCGAGATTAGTGCTGACAGCGACAACAAACCCAGAAAAAAACCACCGCCGAAAAAAAACAAAGAACTTGTGTAAATACGTTGTGAAATGTAACAGATAGTTTACCTTCCTAAAGACCATCAGGATGTGACACAGTTACACGTTCTGTTAGATTAGTAACTGAGAGTTTAACGTCTACCACAGCGGAAGGAACCACGTTAGTCACCATGAAAAATCCACCAATCGCAAGCGCCACAAATATACACTGCTTTAAAAAAAAGTGTTAAAGAATGTAAAGTCTGCAACAAATGTGTCTAATAAGTCATTAATGAATACCAGAGAACCACATGAGTGAGCATGAGAAATTAAAAGAAAACGTATAATGAAAATAAAATGTAAATGTCTAACTTAAAGACAAGCAACGTGAAATTAACAGTAAATATTAAATGTGTTGACTTGTGTATGAACTGTAAGTATATTAAATAAATACATGTGCTTCATATACACATTTATGTTTTTATTTAGACTGTTTTATAATTTAGGAATTAGGGCTGGGTGATATATCGAGATTCAAGATGTATCGAGTTTTCTATTTTGGCGATATAGAACACTATAATATTTCATATATTAATATATACTCTATATATATATATATATATATATATATATATATATATATATATATATAGCTTATGCATCAAAATACTAGTTTTAAGAGTCGCTGCTTTTACTTCTCAGAACAACATGTAAAGCTCAGTTAGATGGATTAATGAGTGGCTCATATTGTGCAGCTGTTTGTTAATAAATGTCCCTGTGTGGCATTTTGCATCAGCAAATTTAACCCAGAATTGTCTTTCTGGTCAGACTTTATTTAATAAAATTATCAAGATTTATATTGTATATCACCATTTTGAGAAAAAATATTTAGATATGAGTTTTGGTCCATATCACCCAGCCCTAGTAGGAATGTTCACAGCATTTCAATGTTAATAAAGGTCAACCTACCAGATTCTAATGACATAATTGTATTTAGTTAGTGGTTGACAAGTGGGTATTTTAGATTTTTTGTACATCTATCTTAAAATATAAGGGATACTGGTGCTTGGTTGGCCGGGTGGGAAGACTGGTAGTGGGCACTAGAAAATTTCCCTTAGTTTCAAATCCAAAACTTGACAGGTATGCTCCCAACATGATCAGTAGCAGAAAAACTAGTGCAGTTTGGGTGTCCAGTAGTGCAGTTTGCATTTACATATATGGAAATAAAGTATAATATATATATATAACGTTTTCAGTTTTGACCCTCTGAATGAGGCTGAATGAGGCTTTTTTTGAAAAGCAAAGGCTACTGGATGACTAAAAAATGTCAGAATATTCAATAAACATTTACTTTCTTTAAAAAACATTTATTCTAGGCTATTTATGCACTACTGAAAAACTTAACCATATTCCGTATTCGGCCAAGCGTTTATATATTTTTTGGCTTCGGCCACAAATTTTAATTTTGGTGCATCCTCAAATATAATGGTAAAAAAAGTTTTTCTAAATTTTGCTAGATCGTATTTTGCCTTTTTCATATTGATATGTTGAACATCTGCACCAAAAACTGGGCCAATATAACATCGGTAAAGGGTGGCATACTTTTTCACAATTTGTATTGCTCATCCAAAGAATGCGTAACTTTCATAGATATCAGAAACTGTAATGGTATAAAGGGAAGTATGGTCACATGAGTAAGAACATTACAACAGTTCAAACACTATTCCTGAAAATAGAAAAAACTTCATTATTGTGAAAAAAGTCTGCCACGATTAACTCCATTTTTGGTACAGATGCCTACAATGTCAATGTGAACAAGGCGAAAAGCGATCTGGCAAAATTTGGTAAAAATTAATTTTTGTGTTGGAGCTGCTAAGGTAGAGGTGCCAGAGTGTTGTAGTAGATTTAGTCCTTCTCACACCTTCTCCTCTCCTGGTCCTGATGGGGTCCCCTTAGGTTTCAGAACCCGCAGACCAAACGTTCCTGGCTGGGATCATGGGGCTGACGCTGGAAGACAAGCTGTACAACACCTGGGTGCACCTGCAGAGCCACGTCAACATAGTTTTTGACAGTGACATGGATAAACTGATGACAGAGAAGTACCCTGGAATCAGACAGGTACATACTGTCTTTCACCTGTTAGCGCGTTAGCAGTTAGCATCAGGGTTGGGGTCAATTATAATTGTAATCATGTAATTGATAATTAATTACAATTATGGAGTATTATAATTTTAAAAATCGGTTGCGGTCGATATCGTAGTTAAATTGTAATTGAGTTCAGTTAATTGACATTGTAATTGTCATGAAAATTCTATAATAAGTGTCAATTGTAATTTAATGCAAAACTTTGGAACTATGTTACAGTTTCATATCAAGCTTTCCCACATTTTACCATTTAAAATAAATAGAAATCTAGGGGTATACTGACATAAAAACATCTTAGATGCTTTTAAAAACCTATATTTTCATTGATTTCATTGGAAGCTTAAGAAGGTAACCAATAGAGAGGAAAAAAATAGATGATAGATATTTGTTTTTAGTGTATTTTACAGCTGATTTAGGACCTGTTATCATAAGAGATGCTAACACAAGAGGAAGGTTATTGGGTTGGGTTATTTATTTCAGGCTCAGTAATTGTGATCATTTGTAATTGAACTTTAGTAATTGAGAGCAAAATTGTAATTGACTTTCTGAGGATACAAAAATAAATTTAATTGTAAATGGGAAAAAAATTTCGTAACTGTGATTGTAATTGAACATGGGTAATTAAAAAAATAATTGTAACTGAAAAATATTATTGCCCCCAAACCTGGTTAGCATATCTCAGCTAATCACAGCTTCATGTCTGTGCACTGCTATCTGTCCCACCAGGTCCTAGAGAAGAAGGACGGATTGTTCCGGAAGCACATGATGGGTAAACGCGTTGACTACGCAGCTCGATCCGTCATCTGTCCAGACATGTACATTGGAACCAACGAGATAGGAATCCCCATGGTGAGTGGGCGGAGCTTCATGTCACAGGAGCCTCCAGCGTTTGTTTCAAAGAGTGAACCCCTCATTCCCACAATTTCCCTGCAGGTGTTTGCCACAAAGCTGACATATCCTCAGCCCGTCACTCCGTGGAACGTCAAGGAGCTCCGTCAGGCCGTGCTCAACGGGCCCAACGTCCACCCCGGGGCCTCCATGGTGATCAACGAGGACGGCAGGAAAACCATCCTATCCACTACTGATCCAGCACAGAGAGAAGCTGTGGCCAAGCAGCTTCTGACTCCATCTCAAGGTCCACAGAAGATGTCCATGAAGATAGTGAGTAGGGTTGACATCCCTCAGGTTTTTAGGGTGCTTTCACACATGCTTCTTTGCGCCGCACCATGCTTTGCTTCCTCGGATACTTTGGTCTTTTTGCGATATGTGAAAGGTCACTGGAACGCGAACTCTGGTCCTCTGAAAAATGTAGGTCTTGGTTTGGCTCAAGCGAAGCATGGTGAGGTCTTTAATCATGTGAGAAAGCAACCAGCACCAAACATAGGACTTTACAATGAAGTGCAATTGTAACGAAGCAACTCCACCAGTGACAGAGCAGCAGCCCTGCGTGCCTGTCGTCACGGTAACAGGCGTGAGCACACATTCACAACCAAGTGCTTCAGCAGCAACACACATATCCATTCGTCCGTCCATCCATCCATTTTCAGTCGCCTTTGTCAGCACACATACAAAAAAATAAAAAAAAACACATCACATTTCCTCACTCCCCGTATTTCTCCCACAACATTTATTTTGTGGCATTGTGTGATTATGGGTTATTTTGAATTAATATTTACTTCTGCTGGGATTGTTTTAGGAATTCTTTTGAAAAACATAGGAAGAGAGACCAAATATCGTACGTGACGGCGCATCTGTCAGTAGTGACAGGGCAGCGGCACATTGTCACGACATTAGAGGTTGAAGTATTCTTTTTTTTTTTTTGTATTCTGTCCAATCGGGGACCGACCGTTTCGCCTGCGTGACATATGTAGTTGAGGAAGTTTGGTGCGCTTGGCAAATACAATGTGTGAAAGCGGACTGGAGGAAATTAAAATGTAAAAAGTTGCAGATTTACTGCCTGAACCGCACCGAGTCCACCGGACTACATGTGTGAAAGCACCCTTAAAGTCGTCTATCTACTGAAATATGATGATCCAACAAGAACACTAGAACAAATAAATCAATGAAATTTTTTTAACAATGGCTAAACGGTGAAGCTAACTAGGAGGTTTGTCACATGCAGATGATGTAAATCCTGTGTGGAGTAGAATTGCGTATTGCCTCGCATCTGGCGATACGATTCCTATCCCGATACATAGGTCACGATGCGATACAATATATCCCGATATTAAAGGCAATTATTGCATTTTTTAAAAAAAAAATGACTTAAGAAACAACTAATCTGTAAATGTGTACACCTTCATGAGAACATTATTTATGAAATATATTTTATTGGCATATTTTACTCTCAAAATATTGGCTTTAACATGCCATGTGCCAACAACTTCAAATAAAAAATAACATACAATCTGCCTGTGGCTTTTAAACCAACTTTGAGTTTAGTGCAACTTAACTAAGGTACAGTATATGCCTAGAACAACAAATAAATGCAGGAAGTTAGTACTTTCTTTTTAGATTTTTTTCTTTTTCTAAATCAAAATGGGCAATAAATTAAAAAAAAATCGATATGGATGCATTTTGAATTGATCCGAGAATCACGCGACCTAATATCAAGATTTATCGCCGAATCGATTTTTTTCAACACCCTTAGTGTGGAGTCTTGTATATGATTGGACAGAATCCACTGTTAAACGTGGAAAGTGACATAATGTGAATGAAACGCATTCATCGTGAAGCGAAGGACCACCATCTTGAAATCATGTGGTTGATGACGTTCCAAGCCCCATTCGCCCATGAGATCATTTAACAGCGTTTTTAGTCAAAATGCCAACTTGAGCTGCTTTTGGTTGCTCTAAATAATCAGGAAAAGTTAAAGATGCTGATGTAACCCTAGATATTCTAAAAAGTACATTTCAAAGGTTTCAGCCCAAACTTGTAAAAACAGTGGATGAGTACTTTAAACATTGTAGGTTCATGATTACTTGATAAATTAAGTTGATCCCTACTTAATCAATAAACCTGCTCGGGTGACATTAATGGTGCTCTCATACATCTTTATATGACAGATCTGTCACTACAACTTATATCTACCTTTTATTTGTAGCTTACACATGATTTTAAGTACATTTTGATTTAAAAATACATTGTTGTTTAATTATGATTTTCTTTTCTTTCTTTTTTTTCTTCCTCACGAGTTGAAAACTAATATTTTCTGAATAAACTAATTAAAGATTTTTAGAAAAACGGAATTTTGAAAAATGAATGTGGAAAACGGTACAGCTGCTCAACTCTTGGGACGGGAACCAAGAGAGGGGCGCAGAAGCAGATTCAGTCAATCACAGGCATTTTCCATCTTATGCTTGTATTTTGAAGGAGATGTTGCACAGCAACAAATTGGTACCAAAAGTTTCTTCCAGTATTTCTCTCATGATGAGCAAAATAGAAAGGAAAGTTCATTTTGTAAGTGTTTCTGTGAAGTTCATCGAGCGTAAAGATTCTTTTTGATTCTGTGGTGTTTAGTAATTTTAGTTTTTGTCTTAAATGTCTTTGAACAGTTGACCATGTCCGTGTAGCATTTTGTAACAGCTGATGTTTCCTCTTGTCCAGGTCTATCGTCACATAAAGAACGGAGACGTGATGTTACTCAACAGACAGCCCACCCTCCATCGGCCCTCCATTCAGGCTCACAGTGCACGCATCCTACCAGGAGAGAAGGTAGAGTCACATCCGTCTGTGCTCCCCAGCTGCTCTGCTACTGTGTGTGTGTGTGAAAGAAATGCCTTTCCGCTGACGTTGCAGGTTCTCAGGCTTCATTACGCAAACTGCAAGGCCTACAACGCTGACTTTGACGGAGACGAGATGAACGCACACTTCCCTCAGAGCGAGCTGGGCCGAGCTGAGGCCTACCACTTAGTCAGCACGCACCGGCAGTACCTGGTCCCCAAGGTGATCTCACTCTCTCTCACCTAAGAATTACCAAGAAAAACCCTCAACTTCAGTTATTTTCATTTGAATTAATTACATTATTGTGGCAGATGAAAAGATTGATCTATAACAAAGTGGCTTTATAAAGACATTTTTTTTTCTAACAGACTTGAAATTGTGAAGTATTTATGATGTAACAGACTAATGAATAAATGCTGATGAAAATATTAACTCCTTAAGGGAGGTAATTAAACCAACAAATTAGTTTCCTTTTTAAGAAACATTTAAATGTATTTATGTATTAAAATACATATTGTGCTAAGTAGAAAAAAACATGCACGTTTCTCAAAAACATCCTTCGATGTGTGGTGTCAACCTAAGACTGGAGATATATATATTAAATAAATGAGGACATCGAGGAATTTTGTCTCTCTTCTCCCCAGGACGGTAAACCATTAGCAGGTTTGATCCAGGACCACATGGTGTCAGGAACCAGGATGACCATACGAGGCTGTTTCTTCAGCAGAGACCAGTACACAGAGCTGGTGTACCGGGGGCTGACTGACAGAGTGGGCCGGGTGAAGTTACTGCCTCCAGCCATTCTCAAACCACAGCAGCTGTGGACGGGAAAACAGGTAACGTTGGTCTGTCTGTTATCAGTCATCCACTTTATGCACCTCACAGACAGATAAAGGCCAGTCTGGGGACTCTGTTTTTGGAGTGAGCATTTTGTGCTTATTTAGGGCCTTATCATTTCCACGTTAACGGAATCACAGAATCGACCAATAAAAACAGAATCCACTGTTGAACGTGGAAAGTGACATCATGTGAAAGAAACGCCATTGATCCCTGAGAGGAAATTGGGTGACATTAATGCTGACATCTGAATAATTAAAAAGGAATAATCCATGTCACTGCATCTTATATCTACCTTTTAATTTGGAGCTCACAAATTGTTTTAAATTACATTTTCATTTTGACACACATTTTTGTTTAATGTTTTTTTATTATTATTTATTGTGTTTCCTCACAAGAGTTAAAAAAAAGTAATGTTTTCTGAAATATATAAAAAAAAAATGGAATTACATTTTTTTATGTGGAAAACACGGAATTTGGGGAAAAAAAAAAAAATATTTCATAGGATCCTGAGAATTTGATTGTCGGCGACATTGAGCAAAGTCTGTTGTCTTTAAACAATAAGAGATTAAGTTTATGTGTTTGTTTTAGGTAGTGTCGACCCTCTTACTCAACGTCATCCCAGAAAATGCCGTTCCTCTTAATCTCGTGGGCAAATCTAAAATTCCCAGTAAGGCTTGGGTTCAAGTCCCACCTCGAGCGGCTCCAGGATACAAAGCTGACAGCATGTGTGACTCACAGGTGTGTAAATGCACTGTGCGTGTGTGTGTGTGTGTGTGTGTGTGTGCGCGCGTGTTAATGCTGTTGTTTGTTTGCAGGTGCTGATCCGTCAGGGCGAGCTGTTACTGGGAGTTCTGGACAAAGCCCACTATGGCTCGTCTGCCTACGGCCTGGTGCACTGCTGCTACGAGCTGTACGGAGGAGAGACCAGTGGGAAGCTGCTCAGCTGCCTAGCTCGTCTGTTCACTGCCTACCTACAGCTGTACAGAGGCTTCACTCTGGGTAGGAAACACACACACACACCAGGGTTTGGCTCAATTGCATTTTTAAACAATTCCTTTTTCAATTATCCATGTTCAATTACAACTCACTTATGATTAAGGTAACCAGCCTTTTTTCCAATTACAATTAAAATCACAATTATTATTTTCTCCCTGACAGTAAATTACAATTACATTCTCAATTACAATTAATTACAATTACCGTGCCTGAAATGAATAACCCCATAAAATGTAATCTTCCTCTTGTGTTAGCTTGCCGTTAGCATCTCTAATAACGGGTCAGTTTTGTCCAGAGGCGTAAAGAGGACTGATATATTGTACTCAAGTAGAAGTATTGTTACTTGATTGAAATTGTACTCGAGTAGAAGTAAGTCATACATAAAATACTCAAGTACAAGTAAAAAGTAGCTCAATTAAATAGTACTCAAAGTAAAAGTTACTCGTTACTTTCACCCCCATGTTTATTTTTGGTAATAGATTTTGCCATTTTTCCCTTGCATACAGTAAACATGTCATGTATAACCTTTAAAAAGGAAGAGACCAAATCTGGAAAAATTGGAACTTAATTTATTTTCCACAAAGGCATCTGTATGAAATAAAAGGTTTGTCAAACTGTACAATTTTTTTCTAAAATACAATAACACCAATGGAAAAAATGATCAGGCTTTAAGTATAGCTACGTTTATGAACTCTAAAACTGAGAAAATAACCTCCATTCAGTCATTAAGTTTGATTTTAAATTTACGTTTAACCTGGTTGGTCGTCTACGATTTGATGCATTGTTGTGATGTCTAGTCATTTCATTTTTTTGTAGTTTCACAATGTCCTCATTTTAAACCCCCCCCAAAAAAGTACTCAGTAACAGTTGAGTGTAGAAATGTAATTACTTTACTTCTTTTAAAATGTACTTAAATACAAGTAAAATAACTGATTTAGAAATATACTCCAAAAAGTACCCATAAATGCAACTCAATAACAGTAACATGAGTACTTGTAATTCATTACTTTCACCTCTAGCTTTGACCCATGTCTTAAATCAGCTGTAAAATATACAAAAAATATTATCTATCGATCTATTGTCCATCTAATTTGTTTCTCATCTCTTGTTTACCTTGTTAGGATTCCTGATCAATGGAAATATTGGATTTAATATTTTTGGTGTGGGTGGATTAAGTCCTTTTTCTGTCATTACACGCCTAGATTACCCTAAAAACATTTTAAATGGTAAAATGCTTCCGAAGAGAAGTGACAGGTAGTGGGAAATGTTGATATGACATATTTTAATAATTAACTACATATGTATAAGCCATAGAACTGTAACATGGCTCCCCCGCTTTGCGTTTGATTAATTTTATAGTTGACAGTTTTTAAAGAATTTCTATGACAATTACAATTACAATGACAATTATCTGAACTCAATTACAACTCAATTATGGTTACAACAGCAACAGACTTTTCCCAAATACAATTACAATTATAATTACATCACAACTGCAATGAATTATTATTACCATTATAATTGACGCTGACGCGCGCACGCACACACACACACACACACACACACACACACTCACATCTTTGCTCCTCTCTGTGTCAGGTGTGGAGGACATCCTGGTAAAGCCCGGCGCCAACAAGCAGAGGAAGAAGATCATCAAACAGTCACTGAATATTGGCACCAAAGTGAGTGAACGTGCTAATGTTGATGCTAATGCTAATCAATCATTCTCAGTGATTGGCAGCCCAGTCAAATTCAGAGCTTCCTGCTCAGTGGGAGCTTCTGGCCAAAGTGGCTGCTACAGTGAAGCTGTAGTTCATGGGCCTCACGGTGCTCCACCATCACCTCTGAGGATAAATATGTACTACACACACACACACACAGATCAACTAACCGTGTCATTACAAACTTACACGTTGAGTTCACTTATGCTGCGTTCACACTGGTTTAGTCCTGGACTCGGTCCGAATGGCTGAAGGACAGCTGATAATTTTATCACCTTGGTTTGGTTCGGTTTGCGTTCAGTGAACAACTTCTGATCCGCTCTAAACAGCCACTGGTGCAGTTACATGAGCTAACCACTAGAGGTTACGGAAATAGAGACTTCTCTAGGTGAAAACAGAAACCTGAAGAAGAGGCTCTCGTCTATGAAGAGCTCGCTTTGACCTAGATTGAACAAAAACATCTATCTTCTCTTTGTTCTTTCTCAACATTCAACAATGGAGCAGCAGCGAGTTGTTGTGCTTTTGGTGGTTTTAAAGCCCTGTTTTGCACTGTCGCTGGTTCACCTTTCCCCCCACAATGCTGTGCGCTCTACTTCCTGTGTTTGATCTGCTCTGAGAGCAGATCTATTCATGGCACTCCTAACCGCTCTAGACATCGATTGGAAGCGCTCCGAGACCGGCAGAAACAACCGCTCCAGAATTCACCTTTTTGATCCGCTCTAGAGACTTTGTTTGCGTGTTCACATCGACCAAATGAGGTGGACTATCAGAGCAAACGTTTTTGTGAATGCACCCTTAAAAACAGGTTCACACAACTGAGAATGACTCTGTCATTCCTTAAATAGGGTGTCACTGTTGTGTTTAGAAATTAAGCACCATATTTCAGAGTTAAAGGATTTTTTTTAAACCTGAGATGTAAAGAGTATTGATGTGTCCTACTCAAGTAGAAGTACTGTTACTTAATTTCAATTGTACTCAAGTACAAGTAATTTATACATAAAATACTGAAGTACAAGTAAAAATAGCTCAATTAAATAGTACTCAAAGTAAAAGTTAGTATTTACTTTAACCCCCCACGTTTATTTTTGGTAATAAATCTTGTCATGGTTTCTTTGCATACAGTAAACATCTCATGTAAAAACTTAAAAAGAAAGAGACCAAATCTACCACAATTGGAACTTAACTTATTTTCCACAAAGGCATCTGTATGAAATAAAAGGTTTGTCAAAATGTAGGATTCTTTTTAAAAATAAAATAACACCAATTAATTAAAAGTTCTCAGGCTCTAAATATAGCTACATTTATAAACTCTAAAACAGTGTCACGCCAAATGTGCCATGTGGGTAACAACATAATGGGTAGAGAAACCACACACAGTAGTGGTCAGGCTACAGTTTGTTACTCCACTGTGACTAAAGAGGATTACAGTAAAAACGTGAAGCATTCAGATCTCTATGACCAGTGGATGGAAATGTTAGAGGTTTCCTAAAGACTAAAGCACTCGTCTTGTTTCCTAACATCAGACCCTTCAGGCAGCTTTCAATCTGCCCTCAAACGTGGATCAATCTGAGGCTCGGGGTCGGTGGCAGGACGCTCATCTGAACCCAGACCAGAGAGATTTCACCATGGCCGACCACAAGTTCAAGGAGATGGCCAACCAGGTGAACAACGACATCAACAAGGTAAGCTGGCACACATTCAATCCAACTTTATTCATATAATCCTCTCATAGCTCTCTCTCAGCACAAAATATAAATAACACGTCCATGTGTTTGCTTCATGTTTTCTATTGTGCAGACAGTGACAAATTAAACACACATTATCACCTGTGTGTGTGTGTGTGTGTGTGTGTGTGTGTGTGTGTGTGTGTGTGTGTGTGTGTGTGTGTGTGTGTGTGTGTGTGTGTGTGTGTGTGTGTGTGTGTGTGTGTGTGTGTGTGTGTGTGTGTGTGTGTGTGTGTGTGTGTGTGTGCGTGCGCGCGTGTTAATAGGTGTGTATGCCAGTCGGCCTCCACACCTCCTTTCCAGACAACAACCTCCAACTGATGGTCCAATCAGGAGCCAAGGGCTCTACAGTGAACACCATGCAGGTTAGTACACACACACACACACACACACACACACACTTCCAGCCGTACGACCCATCTCCAGGTGCTGGAGGCATTGTGTCGGGGAGGTTCCTCACAGGCGCGCGCGTACACCATGGTCAATCTGCACCACCCATCCCTCCTCGACGATACCAGGCTCAGGATCACTCTTCTCCTCAGGCCAGCTGTGTTCAACTTAGAGCGACACAGGTCTGATGTGTGCTGGGTCCGGACTGCAATAGCTCTATTTTTAGGAACAACCAGAAAAAGTCAGGGCCCTATGGAGTTAATGCAGCTTCTTTAATTCCTGTGGTGACAGGTAACACAGGTAAAATTGTGAAATTAAAGAAAAGCAAAAAGCTTTATAGAGATAAAAATTTGACTCCTATAACATGTCATCCAAAAAGTCCACCAGTGTCTCCAGTAAAGTCTTTAAAATTACCTCTTCTTAATGTTAGATCTCTTGTTAACAAGTCACTAATAATTAATGATTTTATTTTGACACATCACTTGGACTTTTTATTTCTTAATGAAACATGGTTGAATGATGGTATCAGTAATACTATTCTCAATGAAAGTGCACCACAAGACTTTATTTATTTAAATAAGCGTCGTACTTGCAGGAAAGGTGGTGGAGTTGCTGCCATTTTTAAATCAATATTTCAGTGCAAAGAAATAACATTTGGTGATTTTATCTCCTTTGAATATATGTCATTCTTACTGAAGGGTGATTCAAGAGTTCTGTTTTTAGTCGTTTATAGACCCCCAAAATATTCTGGAGAATTCATGGATGAGTTTGCTGAACTGCTGTCAGTTGTATGCACTAAATACAACTTTTTAATAATAACAGGTGACTTAAATATTCATGTAGACAATAACATGGACAATACTGCCAAAGAACTGTATGCTTTAATGGATACTTTTGGTCTTACACAACATGTGACTGGTCCGACACACACTCAAGGTCACACTTTGGATCTGGTTATCTCTAAAGGTGTTGATATCTCTGCTGTTGATGTAAGAGACTTAGCTCTATCTGATCATTTCTGTGTCTTTTTTGACCTAGAGACTGTAACATCTGTTCCCCCTAGTTATGTGTGTTTAAAGAAAAGGTACATAAATGAGAACACAAGTGCACAGTTTATGGAAGCCATAGCAATGACACCAACATTGAGTGCTGAGACAGTTGATGATATTCTGGATGAGTATAAAAGAAACGTCTGTAATGTCATAGATGTGGTGGCTCCAATCAAAACTAAGAGAAAACCAAACACACAGAAAACACCTTGGAGGAGGACTGAGATAATGCAGAATTTGAAATCTGACTGTAGAAGAGCTGAGCGTAAATGGAGATCAACAAAACTCCAAATTCATCTAGAACTGTACAAAATAAGTCTGCGAAAATTCAATGATGGCTTGTTCAAAGCAAGGCAGCAATACTTTTCTGAAATAATTGCCAAAAATGTCAACAACTCTCGCTTGTTGTTTTCTGTAATTGAAAAGCTCACAATCCCCCCCAGATCAGATAGCCCCTGAATTACTGTCAGCTGGAAAATGCAATGAATTTGCTGTATATTTCAATGAAAAAATACAATCAATAAGGTCAAACATCAGAACAAACCAGCAAAATTACAAAAAGCTTGACCAGCTTCAACCACTGAGGGATGAGTCAACTACAATGTTAGAGTAACGGGTGACGTGCTGACGACGTGCTGACGTGGTGACGTATCGATCATTTCCTGTTTACACTCTACCGCTGTTTGCAGCGCTCTACTACTGTGTTCTGCTAACTCTAATCAAACTTGTTGTCATTGATATTTTAGCCTTGAAAACACTTGTTTTAATTTTTTACCGTACAGTTAAACGTACGAAGGTTAAGTAAAAAGCAATCTCGCCTCTTATAGGCAGTACAATCTCCTTTAAACTTCCTTTTGTCCTTAGCTTAGCTTAGCTTAGCTTAAATTTAGCACCTATGGCTTCTCTCTCCTCCCCTCCGCTCTCCTGCCCGGTGTGTCAGATGTTTAGTTACTCCTCGTCCTCCTTTAGGGACAATGGTAGTTGCATAAAGTGTAGCGTACTGTTAGATATGGAGGCGAGGATCAACAATCTGGAGAAGCGGTTCCGCACCCCTGATACCAAAACCGAAGCTAGCAAGCAGGACCTAGCCGGTGCGGACCGTGCTAGCTCTAGCTTAGCCTCCCCCCCGGCCAGCAATGAGTGGGTTACTGTCCGTGGTAAGCATAGTCGAAGGTCAAAAAGCCGCTCGGGACACCACCATGTTCACGTCTCAAACAGGTTCTCCCCCCTCTGTGAGGACAACACACTCACCGGGGAACAAACTCTGATAATTGGCGACTCCATAGTGAGAAACGTGAAGCTAGCGAAGTCAGCGGGCATTGTGAGGTGCATCCCAGGGGCCAGAGCGGGCGACATAGAATCAAATCTAAAGTTGCTGGCAAAGAGTAATCGTAAGTTTGATAGGATAGTCCTCCATGTCGGCACTAATGACTCCCGACGTCGCCAGTCGGAAGCAACCAAAGTGAACATTGAATCAGTTTGTGCTTATGCTAAAACAATGTCGGACTCCGTAATTTTCTCTGGTCCCTTACCAAATCTGACCAGTGATGACATGTATAGCCGCATGTCATCATTTAACCGCTGGCTATCGAGGTGGTGTCCAGAAAACGAGGTGGGCTTCATTGATAATTGGAGATCCTTCTGGGGAAAACCGAACCTGATAGGAAGAGATGGAATCCATCCTACTTTGGAGGGAGCATCTCTACTATCAGAAAACATGGCACATTTATGACATCTCATGAATGAGACCATGTTACAGAGGGGGAGTCCTCCACGCCCCTCTGCGCTTGCCTTAGGACAGTTTCCCTCCCATTGCTATCAGGATAGCTGTGTTCATCGCCATGACAACTGTTGTGATGGTGATGAATATTATTTTATGGAGACGGTGTCAGTCCCCCGACCCATATTTCACAATGATTTTAACATAAAATCAAATAAAAGAGCTATCAATTATAAAAATCTGAAAAAAATTAAAATCTCAAATCTAGAAACACCAAAACATAAAACCATTAGATGTGCTCTATTAAATATTAGATCACTGAGATCCAAATCTCTACTAGTAAATGACCTTATCTCAGAAAATAACCTTGATTTATTCTGTTTAACTGAAACATGGCTGTATCAAGATGAATATGTTAGTTTAAATGAAGCCACTCCTCCCAGTCATTTAAATACTCATATGCCACGAGACATAGGCCGTGGAGGTGGTGTAGCAGCTATTTATCATTCCTCTCTCCTAATCTATCCTAAACCAAAGGCCAGTTACACTTCCTTTGAAAGCCTGGTTCTAAATTTATCTCATATCGAATCAAAAACCTGCCAGCCAGTCTTATTTGCGATAATTTACCGTCCTCCAGGCCCTTATTCTGAATTTCTATCAGAATTCTCTGAGTTTATATCAAACTTAGTCCTCAGTTCTGATAAAATACTGATAGTAGGAGATTTTAATATCCATGTGGACAAAGATAGTGATAGCCTGAGCTCAGCCTTTATGTCCCTAATAGACTCAGTTGGCTTTTTTCAAACTATTAATGAAGCTACTCATCGTTTAAATCATACTCTTGATCTTGTTCTAACATATGGCCTTGATATTAATGAACTAAAAGTCTACCCTGAAAATCCTCTGCTATCAGATCACTTTTTAATATCTTTTAACATTATCCTAGAGGATCTCGCACTGTGCAATAAAATAGTTACAAGTAGAAATCTATCCAACAGTGCTATGGCTAAATTTAAAGAGGCCATTCCTGCTGCCTTAAACTCAGTGCACCATCCAATAAATAACTATGATATTAATTATAACCCCTCTCAACTGGATCTGCTTGTCGATAGCTCTGCTAGTCTACTAAAATCCACCTTGGACTCAATTGCCCCATTGAGGGAAAAAACTATTAAACGTCAGAGGAAAGCTCCGTGGTTTAGCTCTGAAACTCACACACTCAAACAAACAACCCGTAAATTAGAGAGAATGTGGCGCTCCAATAAAACAGAGGAGTCACGAATACTTTGGCAAGAAAGCCATAGTAAATACATGACAGCCTTACGACATAGTCGATCTACATACTACTCCTCACTAATTGAAGAAAATAAAAATAATCCGAGGTACCTTTTCAGCACTGTAGCCAGGCTAACACAAAGTCAGAGCTCTATTGAGCCCATGATTCCTCTAGCCCTCAGCTGTGAGGACTTTATGACATTTTTTAACGATAAAATTCACAAGATTAGAGATAAAATTAGCCACTCCCTGCCTTCACCTGGGCCTGCTGTACCATTAAATGTAAATAGGCCTAACCTAAACTGTTTCACACATATAGGACTTCAGGAACTTAACTCTATTATTTCATCCTCCAAACCATCGACCTGCCTTTCAGATCCGATCCCAACTAAGCTGTTTAAAGAAGTTGTTCCCCTAGTCTGCCCATCTTTGTTGGAGACAATAAATATATCCCTATCAATAGGCTACGTGCCACAGTCCTTTAAAGTAGCTGTAATCAAACCCCTTCTCAAAAAACCTACTCTTGATTCCAGCACTTTAGCAAACTACAGGCCTATATCTAATCTTCCTTTTATTTCAAAGATTCTTGAGAAAGTTGTGGCAGCTCAGCTCTGTGAATTTCTTCAAAACAACAGCCTGTTCGAGGACTTCCAGTCAGGCTTTAGAGCTCAACACAGCACAGAGACTGCTTTAGTTAAAGTAACTAATGATCTACTCTGGGCTTCAGATGAAGGACGACTCTCAGTGCTGGTTTTATTAGATCTTAGTGCAGCTTTTGACACTATAGATCACTATATTCTACTAGAGAGATTAGAGAAATTACTTGAAATCACAGGGACTGCCCTAAACTGGTTTAAGTCCTACCTATCTGATAGGTACCAGTTTGTACACGTGAATAATAAGTCTTCTGTGTACACTAAAGTAAGCTACGGGGTTCCTCAGGGCTCTGTGCTAGGTCCAATCCTCTTCTGTATCTATATGATCCCCCTTGGTAATGTTATGAGAAAATACTCTGTTAACTTCCACTGCTATGCTGATGATACCCAACTGTATGTATCAATGAAGTCAGGTGAGACAAATCAGCTATCTAAACTTGAGGCCTGTCTAAAGGACATTAGGGCCTGGATGGACCAAAATTTTCTTCTTCTCAACTCAGACAAGACTGAGCTCATTGTACTGGGCCCGCGACACCTTAGAGAAACCTATGCTAGCCTAACTGCCCTAGATGGCATTACTCTGGCACAAAGCACAACTGTTAGAAACCTTGGGGTTCTATTTGATCAGGACTTATCCTTCAACTCTCACATAAAACAAACTTCAAGAACTGCCTTCTTTCATCTCCGTAACATTGCTAAAATCAGATCTATCCTGTCTCAGGGCGACGCCGAAAAACTAGTCCATGCTTTTGTTACCTCTAGACTGGATTATTGTAATTCTCTTTTAGCAGGCTGCCCGAGCAAGTCGCTTAAGACACTTCAGCTGGTTCAAAATGCTGCAGCACGTGTACTGACTAAAACTAGGAGAAGAGATCACATTACTCCTGTATTAGCCTCTCTGCATTGGCTTCCCATAAAATATAGAATAGAATTCAAGATTCTTCTTCTCACTTATAAAGCCCTAAATGGACAGGCACCAGTCTATCTCAAGGAGCTTGTAGTGCCATACAATCCCCCCAGAACACTACGCTCTCAAAATGCTGGACTACTCGTTGTTCCATTCATCTCTAAAAGTAGTATAGGAGGAAGAGCTTTCAGTTATCAGGCCCCACTTCTCTGGAACCATCTACCAACCACGGTTCGGGGGGCAGACACCCTCTCTACCTTTAAGGTTAGGCTCAAAACATTCCTCTTTGATAAAGCTTTTAGTTAGGAACCAGCTCATAGCTCATAATTAAGATGCAATAGGCATAGACTGCCGGGGGGGGGGGTCTGGCATGCTCGGTTGGAGAGAGGTTGGAGAGGGCGTTAAGAGAGAGGTCATTTAGGTTAGAGAGGGACCGGAGAGGGTCCCATTCCTCTTTCAAACACTCCCTCTATGTCTGCTTACTCCCTTGTGTGTTTGCTCCTGTACTCCTTCTGGCTTTTGTCTTGCAGGTCCGTGGGATCCTCAGTGTGGAGTTACAGAGACTCAGCGGCTCTGTCTCCACCCTTTTCTCTGCACACACCCAACACAGCATAACGTGGATGGCTGTTCATCATAGGAATGGGATCCACACAAGGTTCCTGCTGCTTAACAGAAGGTTTTCCTTGCCGCCATGATGAATTCATGTTGGGTGTGGGATACATATGTATGTGTATATACGTATATATGCATATGTGTGTATCCATAAAATGAAGAGTCCGTCCTTAAGACTGCTCTACTGTAAAGTGCCTTGAGATACCATTGGTTATGATTTGGCGCTATACAAATAAAGATTGATTGATTGATTGATTGAGAGTTTATTACAGTGAACCCAAAAACAATAGAGGAGACTGTTCAGCAGCTGAATCCATCAACGTGTTGCCTTGACACAATACCCTCAAACTTCTTTAAAACTGTTGTAAAGTCAATTGTCACTGATTTGTGTCAGATAATTAACTGCTCATTCCAATCAGGCACCGTACCAAAATCCCTGAAAGTAGCTGCTGTGAAACCGCTGTTAAAAAAGAGAACACTGGATGCCTCTATACTGGCTAACTATAGACCAATCAGCAACCTTCCATTCATGGCCAAGATCATTGAGAAGGTGGTCTTCAACCAACTGAGTCAATTCTTAACATTCAACAAAATATTTGATAAATTTCAGTCAGGTTTTCGTTCTCATCACAGCACTGAAACTGCTCTTATCAAAGTGATCAATGACATAAGGTTGAACACTGATTCAGGAAAAGTATCTGTTCTCATTCTGTTGGATCTAAGTGCTGCATTTGACACTGTAGATCATACAATTTTGTTGCACAGATTGCAAACATGGGTTGGACTAAATGGAAAAGTAATGCAATGGTTTAAGTCATACTTGGAGGAGCGAAGCTATTTTATAAGCATTGGAAACTTTGAATCTGACAGATTACCAATGTCCTGTGGGGTTCCTCAGGGATCTGTTCTTGGACCCCTTCTGTTTAACCTTTACATGCTTCCTTTAGGACAAATTTTACAGAACTGTAAGGTTGATTATCAGAGCTATGCAGATGACACACAACTATATCTATCACTGAACCCAGATGACCATGGTCCCATTGAGGTGTTGTGTGACTGTTTAGAAAAAGTAAACTGCTGGATGAGTGAAAACTTCCTTCAACTAAACCATGACAAGATGGAGGTGATTGTCTTTGGTAACAAGGAAAAGAGGACTGCTGTCAGCAATTATCTTGAGTCTCGATCTTTAAAAGCTAAAGACTAAGTCAAAAACGTTGGTGTTCTGATTGACTCAGATCTTACATTCAGCGTCAGATCAAATCTATCACAAAAACATCTTCTACCACCTAAAGAACATCTCCAGAGTGAAAGGTTTAATGGTTCAGAAAGATCAGGAGAAACTGGTCCATGCTTTTATCTCCAGCAGACTGGACTATTGTAATGGTCTTCTGACAGGAATCCCCCAAAAGAGCATCAAACAGCTACAGCTGGTTCAGAACGCTGCAGCTCGGGTCTTAACCAGAACAAAGAGGTCAGAGCACATTACTCCAGTTTTAAAGTCTTTACACTGGCTCCCAGTCAGCCTCAGAATAGACTTTAAAGTTCTGCTGCTGGTGTATAAATCTGTGAATGGGTTTGGTCCAGAATACATCAGTGACATGTTAGTCAGGTATGAACCCAGCAGGTCTCTCAGATCTATGGACACAGATCAGATAGTGGAGCCCAGAGTTCACAGTAAACATGGTGATGCTGCTTTTAGTTGTTATGCTGCAAAGAAGTGGAACAAACTGCCAGCGGAGCTGAAGTCAGCATCTAATGTGAACATTTTTAAATCAAAGTTAAAGGCACTTTTTTTCTCTACTGCATATGATTGAGAGAGAGATTTTTTGTCATGTTGTTGATGTAATGATGATTTTACTGATGATTTTAATTGATTTTACTGATGAATTTAAATGTTCTTATTGATTTTACTGATGATTTTAAATGTTCTTATTGATTTTTAACAATTGAATGTTTTATCATGTAAAGCACATTGAGTTGCCTTGAGTATGAAATGCGCTATATAAATAAATTTGCCTTGCCTTGCCTTACACACACACACACACACACACAGACGGTTTATTTGAATGTTTTTTTTGTATCAAATACATCTCTGTTTTCTGAGGAAAAGTTGATTGTAACTGGTTAATAAATGTTCACCTCACCTTCTGCCTCTTTGTAGCTTTGTCAAATTCAGTGTCTCCTTCCTGTGGAGAGCACTGGCCTAAAGGGCTGCTACAGGGATGTTGTAGTTCATGGGCCCCACAGCGCCCCCTGTGGCTGCTGGGGATAAATATGTACTACACACAACACAAACATCAACATTGAGCTGTTTCTGTGCATTTTTTGTAAATGAGTTCCAAACAAAGCTGAAATATATATATATATATGTATCTGACATCTATATTGCTTCCATCTTGTGTTTGGTCTGACACACCCTCAGTCTACCCTGACCTGTCCGTCTGTCTGTTTGTCAGATCTCTTGTCTACTCGGGCAGATCGAGTTAGAGGGCCGTCGGCCCCCACTGATGCCTTCTGGGAAATTCCTGCCCTGCTTCCAGCCATATGACCCATCTCCAGGTGCTGGAGGCTTTGTGTCGGGGAGGTTCCTCACAGGCATCAAACCACAGGTACACACGCACACTCATTTATTAACCGTCCATACTGTGATATGGAGAATATTTTATATCACGATATAGGTAGATTGACATCCTATTAAGGATATATATCCCGATATAGTATTTCTTCCTTAAAATTACTTGAAATTAATGGAAAATTGCAATTCATTATTTATTATGTTATATATAAGAAAAAAAACAATAAATCTCAAAATAAATTGTACTTTTCCTTTAAGAAGGATTATTCGGGACTTTTGCTACATACAGTATTGTTCTCATGTGTTTTTGTATATGGAAATGCCACCAGGGTACGCAAAAACTAACAATAATGGCCACTGATATTGTTTTAAACCGTACCTATAGGGAATTTTAGTTGCAAGCTTCATCAAATATCATTTAGGTTATATTCTTTAAAAGTTCTTCTGGAGCAGACATAGGCAACTGGCGGCACGGGGCCACATGCGGGCCCTCGGTCTAATTTTATGCAGCTCCTAAAGTAAACCTACAAAATGACAGAAAAATACACAAACCGAAAGCAAGAATACAAAGAATTACAACATTGCTGGAAAATACAGTAAAATACAGTAAAAAACAGAAAACTACTACTACAAAAATGAACTAAAAGACAGCAGTAATGCACAAAATTACTCAGAAAAATATACTAAATTACAGAAAATGACAAAAGTACACAAAAAGACACGGAAAAAACTCTGCAAACCCACAGTCCTAACAAACAAGCAAAACAACAGAAATACACAAAAAATTGTCCAAAAACATGAAATTACAGCACAAATACACAATATGACTCCAACAAACATGTATTTTCCAGGAAAAATACACTAAAGGACATCAGAAATGCACAAAATGCCTCACATCAAGCAAGACAACAAACACAGAATGACAGAAAATCACACAAAATTACTGTAACAACTCTTTTTTTCTTTCCTGTGTTAATGCTCGGATTGGTCATTATTTTAAATGTGGACTTGAATGTTGATAATGTGGCCTTTCGATCAAACAAACACATTTTTGTGGCCCTGCTGTGTTAAAAGTTGCCTACTTCTGTTCTAAAGCAGCAGGAGGTACATTAACATTTCCATTTGTGAGACATGTTTGCTTGGAAGAGTCATATTGGCTGCAGTAACACAATTTGTAACCAGACTAATTGATGATTCTCGTCGGTCCGGGGGGCCCAATCTTGCCAAAAAAAGCTGCGTTTCAGCTCCTCATGCCATAGTATCAATTTTTTGCATCTTTGTTTTGCTAAACTAAACGCTTAAAGCTCATGTCCGAGCACGGCCCGGTGGTTGACAGTTGCCAACGGCTTCATAGCTAATGGTGGCTCACACAAGGCGGACCTACTTTAGTCACGTAAACGGGACCAACTTGCTCAACGGTGCAGTAAACTAGTGTCTCTGGGTAAGGTGAATATGATACTGCAACGTTGCTGTGAGTAGTTTAGCCTGCATAATGATATTTTACCAACAGAGTGGGACCAAGACCACACATTAGATTAGCGATATAAACAATAGAGAGTTATATCATATTATAGACATTTTTATACTGTGCTACAATATATATTGTCACACAGCACTAGTTCACACACTCAGATCTGTGCGTTCGATCATATCCATGAAAGCTTCGGTAATTATCAATTTTGACGTGAGCGTACGTTACGATCAGATCTTATGTATGCAAAGTGTGTGGATCTATGGTGCAGCAGCAAAAACTGACTGAGACTGAAAATAATTATAAGGGTCCCTGTAGTGGAATTCTAGATAACAAAATGTGTTTATTGCATTACCAGTAAACAAATCATGTGCACCTTTTTTTTTTAATAAAAAAAAACATATTAAAAGGATGTCTTAAAATGATTTTGTACCGTGGGGCAAAAACTATGGAGAGCTGCCATTTTGCTCAGAATATGACGCACTTTTGTTTTTTCCTCTTAGTTGACGTGTCAAACTCATGGCCCGAGGGCCAAATCCGGCCCTGTGGAGCGTCATCATCGTCATTTTTAGTGTTGAACTGTTAAAAAAACGTTAAAATTCTTACAAAATTCTTCAATTTTCATCAAATTATCACATAAATTTTCCCTTAAACAAATAGAAATCAGTCACAAAATGTAGGAAATTTAAAGTGAAGACCCTGTTGGGACTGATATCTGTTGGTAGAATATTGTCATATTTGGATTTTATGTATGCGCAGAAGTTCAAACTAGGTTACAATAACGTTGAAATTACTCCTTATCCTGCCTAAAATCTGTGGCCCACTTGAGCTCAAACTGCTTCATATTTGGCCCCTGAACAAAAATTAGTTTGACACTCCTGTCTTAGCTGTTGCTAGGCAACAGTGTTTCATTGGTCTACAGTTTTTGAAAATTGCTGCAGTGTAAAGTCAATTGTTGCTATAACATGACAAAAAACCCCACAGAAACATTTCTTTTGCGTCTCTAAGCCAAATAACGACACTAAGTGAGTTATCCAGACGTTGGCTCCATAACATCGGTAAGGGATACAGACTTAAACGTTTCCGTTCGTATGAAATTCAATGATATGTGAGGACCGCTTCAAGCCGATCTGCTACGAGAGGGATCCGAGGGTTAAGCTAATGGGCACGAAGTCAAAGTTACGTCTTAAACCAGACGTTGTCCCGACAGAATTCCTTCACGAAATGTCCTTCAATGCAGCTTGTAAACCAACTTGTTCAGAGCGCTACTATTTAAAAATGATCAGAAGAAGATGTCAGTGAATTCAAAGTTGACAGATTTACCTTGTTGCCCCAACTGAACTGTTTTCTTGTTTTCAGGAGTTTTTCTTCCATTGCATGGCTGGGAGAGAAGGGCTAGTGGACACGGCTGTGAAAACATCCAGATCAGGATATCTGCAAAGGTAAATCTTTACCAAAAGTGGAAGAAATGGGCAAATCTCCTTAAAACAACAGGAGAACCATAGGATCTCATAATTCATGCATAAACCCCTATCCACGGTGCATTGATGCTCCAATACTCTACCTTTATTTGCTCACTCCATGTGTTTTTTTCCTTCTCCTTTAATTTGCAGATGTGTGGTGAAACATCTGGAGGGCTTGGTTGTGCAGTATGATCTGACTGTAAGAGACAGTGATGGCTCTGTCATTCAGTTCCTGTATGGAGAAGATGGGCTAGACATTCCCAAGACTCCGTTCCTGCAGCCTCAGCAGTTTCCCTTTATAGAGGACAACTATGAGGTACGTCTACAAGATCACTGTGCTTCTGCTGCTGCAGAATACAGATACATCTCCATTGTTTTCTGAGGAAAAGCTGATTGTAACTGGTTATCCTGTAAATGTTCACCTCACCTTCCGAATCGTTGCAGCTTTGTCAAATTCAGTGTCTCCTTCCTGTGGAGAGCACTGGCCTAAAGGGCTGCTACAGTGATGTTGTAGTTCATGGGCCCCACAGCGCCCCCTGTGGCTGCTGGGGATAAATATGTACTACACACACAACACAAACATCAACATTGAGCTGTTTCTGTGCATTTTTTGTAAATGAGTTCCAAACAAAGCTGAAAAATATATATATAGTCCATCTTTATTGCTTCCATCTTGTGTGTTTGGTCTGACCCTAGCACGCTGGGATTTAGTTTTATGTGGGGGCAACAGGGGGCCATTGATTCTATAATCAAATATTCCTATTGTTCTGCTTTGTGTGCTACACATATATTTATGTTATTACCTGATAACAAGTAATGAGGAACAAACCTGACATTTTCAAATGTTGCCAATGATCATTTATCCCAGGGGTGATCAGGGGCCAAATACAGAGCATTTTCATCTCAAGGGGCCACAGATTATTATTATTGTGCTCTAGTTTGTACTTTTACAAATACATTATATATATATTAATATAAAGTATGTAAGGCACCGACAATATTCAAGCAATAAGTTCTTTACCTAAATTTCCTTTTTTTATTAAATTTGGGGGAATGTTATGGAATAATTTGAGGAAAATTGCATGATTTAGAAAAATCAAGAGTTTTTTCAACAATTTGAGATTTAAAATGACCACCATCATGTGATATCAGCATGGAAAAACTGTGATCCCTGCAAATATTGTGCAGTCTCATTGAATTTGTGTATTTGGAGGAGCCAGGGTGTCCGTGGGGTCTTAAAAGTAGGGATGTAACGATTCACTCAACTCCCGATAGGATTCGATTCACGATACTGGGTTCACGATACGATTCTCTCACGATTTATTTTACAAAATGGGACTGTAGTCAAATGATGACTGAAAAATATTCCTTTATTTTTTGGGGGGAGAAATACTGTATTATTTTCCCTTTTATTTTTAATTGTCAAAAGAATCCCTTGATAAACTATTCAAAACAATGCAATTTAACTAAAAATAAATCTTGAATGAAATAAATAAAAGAATAATACAAATGAAGAAAAAGCTTATTAAATTAAATTCTGGTTCTATAGTAAACAATGCAAAACTGCATAATAGTTCTTTTTCTTTTTAAAAGTGCAACTGAAAATGTATTATGTGCCTTAACAATTGACCAACAGAGGGCGCTGGTAACCCAGTGGTCGGTTGGCATGCAGCTAATCTAGCAGTGAAGAAGAGATGCTATGCTAGCAGACAGAGCTAATAGAAAAACGTGACTTTTACAGATATTCACGAAATATTACAAATATTCTTTCGGTGCTATAGGGGTAAGAAATCATTTATTAACATTAACATGTAAGAGCAGAAGGCGGCCAGAAAGAAAATAGTAGCAGATTCCGCCCGCCGGTACACTGCTGGACAAGAGAAGGGATAAATATATAGCGTCCTCTGCTGTTTAGAAAAAGTACTGCGATTCAATTTTCAAAGTATCGATGTCAGTCGTGATACCTATGAATCGATTTTTAACTGCCTCACGATTAATCGTTACATCCCTACTTAAAAAGTCTTAAAAGTTGATAAATCAATTGTGGGAAATGAAGGCCCTTAAAAAGTAATAGAAAAGTCTTAATCGCGATTAAAAGAGGTATTACATTTTATTGGTATTCAAGCTTTGACTCGGTTGTGTACCCGGAGCTAGATCGCCTCTGGGCCGCGCGCGACACCACATGATAGTGAATGTTCCGGCGCGAAAACAGACGAAAAGAAAAAAAAATGGGAAAGTGCAAGTTCTCTGACTCCTGGCTCAAGATGCCCGAATTGGATAAAGCCAGTGGAGAATAAGAACTGGGAAGCCTATTGCACACTTTGTAAGAAAAGGATTAGCGTAGCGTAAATGGGTATAAATGCAGTTAAAGTCGAAGAGCTGAAGAAAATGATCAAAATCCTGCACTTCAAATTGATTCAGACCATCTTGCTGAGCAGGCAAAAGGAAAATCTTGGACGTTAATGGCCCAACTTATCACCAAGTTCAACACCTTGTGCCGAAGGCACAAAGAAAAGAAAAGCTCAAAGATTGCTGAATGTTGTGAAAGAAAAGACCCTCTTATGTGCTCGCTTTGACTGACAGATGAGACCATTTTCTCTACCTAAAGTTCCACCTACAGGCATTCACAGGTGGTCTGTGGTTAGTAGATTCTTGTGAGTTTTGGCCTCAGCCTTTCTTTCACTCTGTGATGTATCTGTGGATGGATGTTCCATTTCCATCTTGTTTGATGCGGCTTCTTTCACTGCTGCAGGTCATCAGGAGGTCACAGGGTCTGGATGAGGTTCTGGCTCGTTTGGATCCTCACGCTGCTGCCAAACACTTTGCAGCTCTACAGCGCTGGAAAGCAAAGAGAGAGGTGGCATGTCCACGCAGAGGTACGGGACATTGTGCACAGATGTGGATAACAGAGGTAGTAGAAGTTGCACTGATGAGCAGCAGTGAGCAAACGTCCCTTCACTTATTAACATTTATTAGGAACGGCTGGATACAAGGAAGGAAAACTGCTCTTAGCAACACCACCCTCTACTAAGGATGCAACCAGATCAACATTTCACAGTACAATACTGTCATGTATTAAGGCCACGATGCGGTATTATTACTTCATTGTTAAAAAAAAAAGACAACTTGAAAAATGCCATAGTGTGAAACATTAAGTGCCAGGAATGTTAAGGATAAAAACACATGCTCACATATATTCAGCCCCTCCAGGATTTTGTTGCCAATTTGGGTGTTTGTTGCAGCCTAAAACACCTGATTTTGCAGCAGGTTTTTCAAAGAAAGTGATGCAAAAGTTGTGCTATTATTATTGTCATTATGTAACTTTATTGTTGGCCTTAATTTTGCATAAACTGGTAAATTTGCAAAAGAAAACCTGATTGCCTTTTAATTCTTACGTACCAGTACAGAAAAGTGTCAGATTCTCAATAATTTAACAAGATATGGATCATTCCCATCGCATTTTAACGGTTTACGGTGCAGAGAATATTACATAGAGAATCAGTGCCTGTAAGTTTTTTAAAACCAAAAAAATCCTAAAATAAATTAGTGGTTCTTTTCCGGTGAGAATTTCTTCAACGCAAGATTACTTGTGACTTTTGGTACACACACTTGCTGCAGGAGAGTCGTGTGCAGTGATTAAATTTGTGCATGGAGATACCACCAGGGGGCACAAGCACCAATGATTTTAGCCACTGTTTACCGATTTGAACCGTACCCGTAGGTACAAGCTCAATCAAAGATAATTCATAATAGTAGAGGTTTAGTCAACATATTTTTAAAAGTCCTTTTGGAGCAGCAGGAGATTACAACATGGACTGACCTAGTAGAAGTTATCCGATCGGCTCCCTCTCTGCAGGAGGTCCTGGGAGATGGAGTTTTCTTCTCAGATGGGCTCACTCAATAATGCCAGAAAAAAACTACACTAGCGGATGTACTCTGAGTTCTCTTTTAATACCGTCCCATGTCACGGCATTATTGCAAGCATTTTAAAACCGAAATACCGCTGCATTTACAATTTAGTTACATTCCTTCTCTCTACTATTGCTGGACTTGTTTTGTAATGTTAATCAGTTTCATTGTGTGTGTGTGCGTGTGTGTGTGTGTGCGTGTTAGGGGCCTTCTTGCTGTACTCTCAGAAGAAAGGGGCACAGTTGAAGGATGCAGCTGAACAGCTCAGAGAGCAGTGGCGTTCTCTGGATGAAGTCAGGAGGTCCAAATACAGCAGGAAGTCGTCCCGCTGCCCTGAGCCATCGCTGAGCCTGTTCAGACCCGACGTCTGCTTTGGATCCGTGTCTGAGAACTTTCATGACATCACTGAAAAGTACCTGCAGAACAGGGACGGAGCAAGCGCAGAGGCCGTGGACACGCACAGGTAATAGATGTGCACTGATGATGCACTGTTCGACGTAACGAGCATGTCTGTTGTTAGCGGTTAGCAGCAGGACTCGTGCACCGATTAGACGGTAGACACGGGCTGTGTTTGAAACACAACCCATAACGTACTATACACTCCAAACTCAATGAAATATATACTGTGTATTATATTATATGATTGAGTATGATTAGATAAGTTTTTTTGATCCATAAAACTCATGAAAACACTTCATGTCGACATTTCAGAGATTTTTGGAGACCCTCCATTGTGCTACTGACAAAATGTTCTGGTTAACTTCAAAACAAGAGCCCTATTTACAAAAATGTTAAAAAAAAAATTTATGGAAGACGAGAAGACGTGCTTTTAGTTTGAAAAAGGGATATTTTATTTTTAGCTTGAATCTGGTCCAAAAACAATTTTACATTCCGATCGCAATGCATCATGGGGCAGTTGAGTATGACTAGTGTGCCCACCGTGCACACTTCAAAAATGTCCCCTTATAGTATACATCTGGGTATTTCTCACATACTCAATCTTTTCATACTATTTATTGTGAATGCACTACATATTCATTTTGATGTCAGACTTGGTATGAGTAGTATGTTAGTGTGAAATTTACAGCCTGAGTTTGTGTTTGTGGATCCTCTGCAGCCTCCGTCAACTCTTCCATTATAAGTGGCAGCGCTCGCTGTGTGATCCTGGGGAGGCCGTGGGTTTACTGGCAGCTCAGTCCATTGGAGAGCCCTCCACCCAGATGACCCTCAACACCTTCCACTTTGCAGGCAGAGGAGAGATGAACGTTACTCTGGGAATCCCTCGGTAAAAACTGCTGCACCAGCTAGATCTCGTTAGAGGGCTGGTCATCTAACACTGTTGTGTGTGTGTGTGTGTGTGTGTGTGTGAATTCCAGCCTGAGGGAGATCCTGATGGTGGCTAGTTCCAACATAAAAACTCCAATGATGAGCATCCCAGTGCTAAACAGCAAGAAAGCCTTAAAGAAAGCTCAGATTCTCCGCAAGAAGCTCACCAGGGTGTGTCTGTCTGAGGTAAGAGCCCTGGTGTTGTTTTCATTAATCACTGATCACGTCTGTCTCTCTCATCACTCACTCATTCAATCCCACAACAAACACAGTTAAATGTGTGGAAGGCTGTATTCACACCTTTGATTCTGTGTGATGTCCTCTGTGTGCTTTAACCTCTTAAGCCGCAGCCAATCACATACCCATAACGATTTTTTCTAAGCTTCTACATGACCTACTTGGCAATTTTTGTGTTCAGATTGAAGTAGGACCCTTAGTGGTTACAGATGATGTAAAAGCCACAATGGTGATTTCATAAAGCAACAGCAGGTTTATTAATTTTAACAGAAGTTTCCCAGTTTGCATGTTTTTTTTGTTTTCTTTTGCCAGTTTTGTTCCCTGTCAAGTTGATACAGAAGAAGAGATCTTTTAATTTTGGAACGATGGGTAGTCGTCAGCTACACTCATCGACATGTAATAGATCATGTTTTAAACTAATGTATGGGTATCAACTGCAGCAAGTTTAGTGATGATAATAAACAGTGGGCTCAAGATACAACTGTGCTAAAGTTTTCCACAGGTTTGGAAACAAGTGTGTATCTGTAATATGTCAGTCAAATTAATTCCAGTCCTTATTAGTCATATGTTTGACCACTAGGTGTTGCAATTTAGCTTAAAATAAACACATATCCATTTTTATTCAGGTTTCTGCTGTGTCATGTGTAATACTATTTTTGGTTCCACTCTTTGATGCCGTTAACCATGGGTGAGAATTTTAAAATCTAAAAAGATGCTGTATTTATTTGTTTATAAAAGCATGTCAGGAGATCAGTCTTCCTCAGAGGCATCTACTAATCATTTTCATGTGTCCTTATGAGTTCATTCTGGGTGTGGCCAACCTAAGAGTTCTCTCAGGCTGGCCACGCCCCCTGTTGCTCGATGGTCCCAGGCAGAGCCTTTTAGAGAGAGTTGTGACAACAGAAGTTCGAAATGCTTGACCTTCACGTGATCGATCTAGACTCATTTTGTTCCCGGAAGTTTTTTCGATACGCTGATAATAATAATAATAATATCCAATATGTTTATTTCAATGTTTTACCATTCAAAAGTGCATCACAAACTGTGTAATCCGCACTAGCTTCATTGCGCTGCAACAGTCAACTGCTCTTTTCCGGGAATGATAGTGAGGCTCCATGAGCCGCCATTGCTGTAAAAAAAAAAAAACAAACCATTGGAGTGAACAGCATTGTCGCAACTCTCTCTATATACGTCTCTGGTCCCAGGGAGTCCCTGGTGTGGGAGAGTAAAACTGTTCCCTCATCCCTGTTGATGTTGAAGCTCTGCTTTCAGATCTTGATGGCTTCTTTGATTCAGCGTTTAAATATGTTTTCGGTTCAAGTATTTAATTGTTTATATCAGTTGAATAAACTTGCTCTATAATGGCACTTGCTGTGGTAACATCCTGCTTTATATCCAGGACACAGTGAACCCAAAACCTTTAAACTGAACAAAGTCTCAACACTGACAATCATTGTTCACAGAAGCCACGCCCCTTTCTCTGTAATGCTGCTTCGCTTTAGTGTCTTCATGACTTCAAAAGCAACAAACAAAAAGTTGTCCACAGCAGAGATTAAACGTACACACTTTCCTCGTAACAATCCTGTCATTATTGGAGCTGGTCATTTAACCATCACTCTCACTGTTATGGTGAAGCATTCAGTTTAATAGGAACATGCTGCTGTATGACCATAAAGAATTAAATCAATATCTGTCATAGTTGGTGCTGCAGCGGACAGGCTTTTTATTGAATGCAGGTAAGATGGCAGTCAGACAACGTCAATGATCGTGTGTGTGCGCGTGTGTGTGTGTGCAGGTCCTGCAGAAGGTGGACGTGGTGGAAACTCTGCGTCTTGATAAACACCAAAAGCTTCGAGCATTTAAAGTCACCTTCCACTTTCTACCACCGCAGCGTTACACCGACGACAAGATGTTGTCCCCTCGAGAAATCCTTCACTACATGGAAACAAGGTGCGTGCGTGCGCATGTCCGTGCACTTGTTATAATAATGCATTGGATTTTATATAGTGCTTTATTATAGACACTCAAAGCACTTTACAGAATTAAGGCATTATTTTTTCACTCCACACTTAGTGGTAGTAAGCTACTATTGTAGCCACAGCTGACCTGGGGCAGACTGACGGAAGCGAGGCTGCCATAGTGCGCCATCGGCCCCTCCGACCACCACCAACACTCACTCACGCACTACACTTATACTTATATGATAAAGCTTTATTCTTCCCACTGAGGACGTTTGGTTTGTTTCAGCAGAAAGATTACAATGAAAATGTAAAAAAAAAAATATGAATAGTAATATTTGTAATATTGATATAATATTAATCATATTACAACAAAACATCGGCACATATTTACACATAAATATAACACGTTATATATTTTGTATCAAAATACTTGTTTTAGGATTCGCTGCTTTTTGCTACTTCTGACATACATGCAAAGCAGTCGCTCTTAAAACAGGTTATTTTTTTGTGAATCGTATAGATACAATTCTAGGGGGGGAGGGGGGTCGTCATCAAAGGCTGTTTGCCACTCCATACACGCTGGAGGCTAGAGCCATTCCACACATATCTCCGTACGAACCTGTTCACAGGTCACAGGAGTGGATTAAACCGGTTTAACTTGAACAGGAAAACACGCAGATGCTTAACAGGTATGTAGGTCCCTACATCTTTCACGTTAAGGACTCGTTTAATCGTTCATTCATTGCCCCAACCCGCACTCCTCCCGCTTCAGAGCTAAACAAATCGTTCAAGCACAACACCGACTAAACTGCCAAAAACTATGCAACTGATCACGCACTCCTAAATACAGAGCTGAGCATTTTGTGTTTGTGAAGCTACACCCGTTTACCAACAGTGATGGTCTGAGCAGCCTCCGTCAGCTTCACCTGCTCACAATGTTTTAATATGTTCAACATCTCATCAGTGCTACAGAATATTTGTGGGAAGTTTTGTTGTTGTAGACGAGATTATTATTATTATTCATTTTGTTTACTTACAGGAGTTGAAAGCCAATATTTTCTGGGAAAAAAATCGATAAAATTAAAAATAAAAAAAACCTGAATAAAGAATAACAATGTGGAAAATGCAGAATTTGAAAATAAATAAATGGTGTTTGAAAAAAAATAAAAGGTATTTATAGTGCCCTATGTAAGTCCTGCTAATAATCCAATTATTTCACCCTACGATGAAAGTGCAGCTGAGAACAAAGCAAAAGCAGTGGAGAAAAAAAGAGTGGCTGGTATAAGGTAAATGGATCAACAAAGAAAGGTAAAGAGGCTTGTCCACACCAAAAGTGTAAAGAAACAAGATACATGATGGAAACTGTTTAAAGGAGTGTAAAACCAGTAGCTCAGTAGCAGTGGTGTTGAGTAACAAAGCGAATAACTGTACAAATATAACTGTGGACTTTTTTATCTAAAGAGTTGATCCATATGAGTTATTTTAAATGACTCCTCAGGCCAATATACAGCGCTTGACAGTGTCACTGCTCCGAGCGGGCCGTATCACTTTACGGCAGTCACTTGACCACAAGCTTGGATATACTCATTGAGCTAAGGCTTTTGCTGGTATTTTTCCTCCTGTTTGATTCCTGGTCATGGTCGAGGCAAGCAAAAAGTTTAAAACTCCTTCTGACGAAGCTATTAAGACGTCGCCGACACCCAGCTGACCCGCCTTCCGTCCGCGACAGACACTGCCCCGCACACACCGGGTTGCCCGTCCACCCCGACCTCCTTCGAAGGGGGCCGACGACGGCAGCGAGGCCAGAGAGTAAGGGGGGAGCGCCACCGACGCGGCTAGGAGGGCCGAGCGCCGGGCCTCCGGCAGCGGGGAGAGGAGGGCGGTGGCGGCAGCTGCTCCTCCAGCCGCGGCGCAAGCTCAGCCCCGCTTCGCACCCCAGCCTGATCGACCCAGTCCTTAAAGCCAATCCTTATCATGAAGTAACAGGTCAGCTACTGCCTGCATACACAATCAGAAGACAAGGGAGGCTGGCCTGTCTGACTGACTGTTGATTTTTACAACAGTGCTGCGGCGCTTGTTGCCACTAGGAGCGCTTGACGTGAAAGTTGCAGGTCTAGCACCCCTAGTGGCCAAAAGTTACACAGTGTTGCTTTAAAGGTGCAGACCGTAACTTTCAGATCCCTCTCTCCCCCTCTCTCCTCGCTGCTCTCTTGCCCTGCCTCCAAACTTTTCAAAGTCCCTCCCTCAGAGGAGCTAACAAGCTAACGTTAGCCCGACAGCAACATCACAGTAATATAACATGCTCTGTTAAAAGCATATCACTGCAGCGCTTTTTTCTCTCATTGTGCACACACCAATCTAGCAGCAGCATCGTAACAACACAGTGTCACTCACAGCAGCCCGCACGGAGGCTGCAGTGATGGCAGCATGCAGGAAAGTTGCCAATTCCATCTTCTACTCCTCCAGACCATACACTGTAGAAAAGATGGTGCTCCTTGCTATGAGCATTGCTGTGTTTTGGCCATGGCGGAAGGGGGCGGGGGCTATGAGCTACAGCTGTCAGACAGTCCATCAAACACAGTCCTGGCTCCGACTTTGCAAATATGATAAAAAGTCACTTTTTGCTTGAAGAAAATAGTATTTTGTCTTATTGTATTCTTCAGAGTGTTCAAGATTGCATAATGTATGTGTTTTGGGTGTTTGCATGTCTGTTCTCAGAATAGCATGAAAAGCACAGTTAGATGTATTGCTGAGTGCTTATTAACTTATTGACTTTCCCCTTAACAAGCCATACTACAGAACTCACTCACACGTGCTGTCTTTTAAAGGAGAAAACGACTAGTGGCACATATTGTGCAGCTGTTTGTTAATAAATGTGTCTGTGTGGCATTTTGCATCAGCAATTTTAACCCAGAATTGTCTTTCTGGTAAGACTTTATTTGAAATCAAATTATTGAGATTTATATTATTTATCGCCGTTTCGAAAAAAAATATTGCAATACGAGTTTTGGTCCATATCGCCCAGCTCTACACGTTGTACACAATATTTGTTGTAACCAGTGTTACTCTTCTCTCTTTTTCAGATTTTTTCGTTTGCTCCTTGAAGGCATAAAGAAGCGCACGGCCAAGCTGGCATCTATCGCCGTGGAAACCAGAAAGGCCACTCCCAGAGACAAAGATGAAGCTGATGGACCTGCAGGCTCTGCAGAGGTGTGTGCGTCTGCTGCGACCACGCTGTCAGTGTGTAACTGTTCACCTAAAGCTCTTCTTCTTTTTCTTCTTCACTGCAGGTGGAAGAAAAGGAAGCAGAGGAGGACAGAGAGATTGTTGATGACCAAGCAAACGAAGGAGACGCTGATGCCACAGACAGCAAAAGAAAGGACAAACAGGAAGAGGAGGTCAGGGGTCATAGACTGGTCACACATTCAGAAGAGTCACTATGGCTGTGTTGTAATTGTCATACCAATGTACTACTCATACTAAGTTTGATGTCCAAATTAGTATGTAGTGCGTTCACATTAGCTAGTATGAAAAGATTGAGAATGCAAGAAATACCCAGATGTACACTATATGGAGACATTTTTTCAGTATGCACGGTGGACACACTAGTCATACTCAACCGCCCAATGATGCATTGCGAGCGGAATGTAAAATGGTCCTGGGACTGGCTTCAAGCTATAAATCAAACATTCTCTTTTTCAATCCAATACAAAAACAAGTGCAAATAGGAATGGTACCTTTCTGAAGTTTGATTAAAAAAAAACCCTCACACCCCCTCCCTTGTTCCACCCACCACACTCAGGTCAAACCAACCAGGGACATATGGCACAGACACACACATTCACACATACAGTAAGGCTTTATTTACAAGGGATTAGTTTTACCGAGGGACTACATGCGATTTGTAATAATTGCGGAGAATGTCTGTGATGTTAATCCCGTGCGAATTGGCCATGTCAGTAATTTGTAACGTAAAAATTCCCCCGCAAATAACCTACTATATTATGCTGAACTCTGAGGTCCTGTGACAATACTAATCCAATGTGAATAGGCCTCTCTGTGATTTGGACAGAAATGGGCAGGATCTGAATCCCTATACCCTTCATTCTTTGAGTTTTCTGGTCCTGCTCATGTTTTCATTCAGTCTGTGAATGTTTTAGCTCGTAAAAGGCTGCTGACGTTTATGTTTTGTTTTACAGTGTCACGGTCCAAATAGTATCCAAATAAACTGGTGACTGACTATCAACTGTGAGGCTGGTGTGTGGAACAATAAATGTTAGAACTTCTACGATTTGACACTTGCAAAAACGATTACAGCTTTTTTGAGGGCAGTAAAATGTTAATTTTGCACATTATAAATACCGCTAACAGCAGCCGTCAACACACACAGAAGTTGATCATAAGAAACAAGGAGGACCAGTAGATTTATTACACCACTTCTGGTTCCACATATGTGCATGTTTTACATATTATCAATTTTTACGTTTTGATTTATTAATATATTAATAACGTTTTAATTCACCAGTAATGTGACTTATGCGTTGCTCCTTTTTATGTCCGGACCGGGAGCAAAAGTCCGCCCAGTCACCAGTTTATCTGGATACTATTTGGACCGTAAAACTGTTCGGTAAAGTTGTGAGATATTCACAAATTTGGACTTCCAACATCAATAACTCTTTCATGAAACGCCATCGACACACCTCTGCCATCAGTGCGAGGTAGAAAACATGCTATTATAATTTTTTATCAAACGCAGCAGAGTAAAAGTCCGTCTGTGTGGTGAGATTAAAACATGAGCTCTCATCCTAGTTTCCTCGTAAATATCCAAATGTCACACAAACGGAACCATATCTAATTTTAAAACAGAAAAACGCTGCTTGTTTGTTTTTTGTTTTCCTGTTTCTAGTTTTAAATGAGTAAAACAAAAACAAAAAAACAATCAGTTTTTTATATTCATTAATTTGGTTTACGCAGCGCGTTGACATCATATCCGTGAGATGTCCGTAAATTTCAGCAAAATCTCAGGCTTCGGTTATCCCTTGCGAATGCACCACATGAAAAGCAGACGTTGGGGGGTCATTTATTTATTACATGTGGTCCCTAGGTAAAACTAATCTCATGCGAATAGTGCTTTATAAAATGCAGGAGACATACATTAGAGGCTGATTAAATAACAGTTTTAGATTACAGAGAACTTCTTTAATCCAACGACCATGTGATTGGGGCCAAGCCAGCTTCCAACAAAACAAGATTAATCATCTGGCCAGCAGAGTCGTAAAAGCAACAGCGCGTTTTAGTGACTCAGAACGTGATATCAGCGCATGTGCCGAAAATAGCTGACAGTGGATTAGGAGTACGGACTCACAGGAGTTCCAAAATGAAAAGGAAATGCATGTGGAAATATAAAGAGAATCAATAATACAACTTTGGAAATATAAAGAGAATCAGTATTGAAAAAATATACAAACGTAGTCATATGCTTTTTCTATTTTGCTTTTGCTTTTTAAATTTTGTCATTGCTTTTTCTGTTTTGTCTTTGTCTTTTCCATTTGCGTTGACATTGCTTTTACTTCATGACTCAAGATGTCGGTAAATGCAACGTCAAATCAATGACCCGCCCACAGCAAGGGCTGTCAGAACACTTTAAACTGAAACTTAGTCACTCAGCAAACATGGCGCACATTACTGGGAGAACTTCAGGGACAGACTTGCAGATTTGAGCTAGCTTGGCTCCCCATAAAAATTTAGATATTAACTTGATCAATTTATCGAAAAATCATTTAGTGATAAATATGGGGACATGCTGAAAATAAATTTAGGAAAGGTGATCATCTTGATCAAATTAACCCGGCCAGCGAGAGATAGTGGTAAAACAGACTAGTGGGCAAAATCCTACTCGGTCTTTTCAATTGAAGGTACAAAATTTGCCCGGAGCGTATCAGACATAGCTGGGGAATGAAGACTCCAAAGTAATGAATCCTGTTATCTGCCCATTTGAATACCGCTAAAGAATGCGTGAGCTGTTTACTTATTAATCGGAAACAACTCGCTTTTTTGATAATTAAGCTTGTAACCGGAAATATATACCGAACCGCTCCAGAAGATAGCGTATTATTCGTACGCACCGAAGCCACCAGGGATGAGAAGAGGAGTCTAACCCAAAGAATAAAATCTTCACTGAAACCAAACCGATCCACCTGGTGTGCGATAATGTGACTGAGACTGAAAATAAAGTATTAAACAAACCACAGCTCTCATTGGAGCATACATTAAAAACAAACAAAATAAAATTTATTTTAAAAAGCTCATGTTAATACTGATACCACTTTTTTGGTTTTCCTTTTACGGAATACTGTATAAACCCGCTAATAAACTCTGCTAGCAGCGTGCATAGGTTCATTCAGTGTACACACCTACACACGGGACATGCTGTAATGCTCAGTCTTGGAGAAAGAGGTCCTATTTCCTCCATACAGCACTGGGGACTGCACAGAGGAAATATGACCTCATTCATGCTATTAAATGTAAATAGTTCATTAAACTTGTACAAATGTGCTGCAGTATTTAATCAGTAATGTGATGAATAATTGGTTAAATTGGTTGAAGGCATAATAAACAGACAAGGGATGATATTTTAGGGTTAATTTCTTTTAATGTGAAATTTATTTCATAAAGCGTGCAGACAGCTGAGGTCGATATAAACGTCATATTTCGGTGTGCCTCTCCAGGATCTCTGTTGTGAAGTTGCTCGCAGTGCACACGGGGGGGACTTCACCTGCTCAGTAGCTGATCCTCTTCCACAGAGCGTTTAAATGTGCTGCTTTAAGTCTAGTTTTGACACATTCAAAAAGCACATCTTTGAGGTTGTCGATTTTCATCTTGGAAAAGTTTCTGTTCTTGTTTGACCTCAGTGGGAGGGGACTCCAAAACAGCAGGGCATAACAATCAAATCCAGCTGCCACATTTATCAACAACTGATCATTTGTATGCTGGGAGTGCTAAAATATGAATATTTTATGAATCACACGTTGGTCCTGTCGTACGATTAAATGTGCACTCAAGTTTGTACCTGTTTTCACGCAAGGTTGATAAAAGAGGGTCACTGTGTTTTCGGATAAACAAATCCTAGAGCAGTTCAAACACATTTAGGATTGGCTGGTGTGAATGAGTTCTTCGTCGCCTTGTTCTACAGAAGAAACCAAAAGTATCATAAGATGTCATGAAGAATGCCAGTGTTGTAGCAGTCGTCCTTTGTTCTTCTTCTAGGTGGACTATGAAAGTGCGGATGATGTGGATGAGGGCGACGATGCTGAGGATGAAGACGGTCAGCAGGTGGAGGAGGAGGATGAGGAGAAAGATGCAGAGGCCAACACTGGGGCAGAGCCTGAGAATGCATTGAAACAGGACGGACAGGCTGTGGGAGGTTCCTCGGTGCAGATGAGAGTCAACGCGGTTCTGGGTCTGAACCCAGCCATAGAGAGGTACAGCTTTGACCAGGAGCATGAGCTCTGGTGTGAGGTGAGCCTCAATCATCTGTATCCAATGGGTTCATTCACAGTGCCGCTCACTCACTCACCTGCCTGCTCTCTGGCTTTCTCCAGGTGGACATGGTTCTGCCGGTGAGCAAGGTCCACTTTGATCTGGCCTCGGTCCTGTCGCTGCTGGCCCAGAGTGCGGTCGTCATTGAAACAAAAGGCCTGAGCCGCTGCCTGCTGAACGAGACCACGACGAAGACGGGAGAGAAGCAGACCGTTCTTAACACAGAGGGAATCAACATGCACGAGATGTTCAAGCACAGCGACGTACGTCAGCTCTCATATTGATATCATCCAACCATCCCCATTTGCCCTGTTAGCCTGTTAGCATTAGCCACGCTGCAGTCCAGTCAAATTCAGATCTTCCTGCTCAGTGGAAGCTTCTGGCCAAAGTGGCTGCTACAGTGAAGCTGTAGTTCATGGGCCTCATGGTGCTTCACCATCACCTCTGAGGATAAATATGTACTACACACACACGCTCACGTATGATGGCTAACTGCTTACACATATTACAGCAATTCATTTAATGAATAATTTTTCCACACAAAAAAGTCATTGTAGTTGATGAACTTGGGAAATGTAGGACACTTCATTGCATTTTGGGTATGTCAAAAATCATAAGCATAGGGCTTCCGGTGACGTCATGACCGAAGAAACAGCTTGAAACCTTTGCTCCGGGGAAAGACCGAAAAACTAGCCAACATAGCACGCGCTTTCTGTTATAATCGATGTGAGACACTACCAAAGATGTCTACAACTCGACGACAAATTGAAAACAAAAATAAGAGCGGTGAAAAAGACAGCAAACACGATCCCGCAGACGAGGACGCCGCGGACATGAGCGAGCCTGAAGACAACATGGCACCTATACTTCAGGAGTTGCGAAACTTCAGAAAAGAACACTTGGATGCCTCTAAAGACACAAAGGCTGCTCTGACAAGAGTGGAGACGACACTGAAAGATGTGATTGACCGCACGGACCAGCTTGACCAAATGACCAACGTGCAGCAGAGGGTGAGCGACAACGAGGATACGCTACAACGCTATGAGAGAGCCATTCGCCATCTGTTGTACCGGGATGCCAAACTATCTGCTAAATGTGAGGAGCTTGAGTTGAGGGCAAGGCGAAACAATCTGCGCATATATGGAATAAAAGGAGAAGAAAAAAACGACATGATTCCTTTCATAACCGGAATGCTCCGTACTTCACTGAAGCTGCCCACGGACATGGAGCTGGGCATTGAGAGGGCACACCGCTCCCTGACGACTAAACCAAAAGAGTCTGCACCCCCTAGATCCATTATTGTCAACTTTCTGGACTATCGGGTGAAGGAACAGATGCTTCGAGCGGCGTGGAAAAGTCGCGAGGTTATGCACCAGAACCAGAGAGTGTACTTCGACCAGGACTACACCGCGGAGGTGCAGAAGAAACGTAAACAAGTAAGGGATGTGATTAAATGGCTGAAAGAGAAGAAGATAAAGGCGGTGTCGCCATTCCCTGCCCAGCTGAAACTCTACTACGACCATGGACCGAAGACGTTTGCTACACTAACAGAGGCAGCGCCGGCACTCAACGAGCTCGGAATACATGTTAAGGTGGATGAACGGGAAAACATCCGAGACAAGCTTTTGCACAACGACTGGGCCACTGCATCCAGAGGAGCCACCGGAGACGCAGCGCTGGACGTCACCGATCTGCAAAAGTTTGTACGAGATGACGAATAATAAAAGACTGAAAAGTGAACTGCGACAGCAGGAATGTGCACATTGCTTAAACAACTAAAGTTTACTAACAAGGCTAGTTATCGCCAACATAGACTTTACCACTATGACATGGGACTTTCCCCCTCCAAAGGGGAGGTAAGATGACTCTTTTTCTTTTCTTTTTTTGGATTTCTTTATTTGGATTTATGAGAGCGACTGGGAGTGCAGCCTTTTGCTGCAGGACAGTTGCTACGACACTGTGTGTTAAACCCGGAGGGATTTCGTCACGCACCTCCGTCTCCACCGTAATCGCTTTTAAGGAGGACTGGTTTGTTCGCGTGAAAGTTGGGAGTCTGTTCATGTTCCTAATTACTGTTCTTTTCCAGGTCAATACTGATCTGAAAAATCCACTGAAAATACAACTGTTTATTTGTAGGTACATACCCTCTGATATTTGTAATGTGTATGAGAAAGTAATGAGGTACTCCTTTATTAATCTGTGAATCTTTAATGGGAAAGTTGACTGTTGTTACATATAATGTCCATGGCTTAAATCATCCCATAAAAAGAAAAAAAATACTGGGCCAGTTAAAGAAATTACAATGCTCCATTGCGTTACTACAAGAGACTCACTTAAGTGAGCTTGAACACAAAAAACTTAGACGAGAATGGGTGAACCAAACATATAGTGCATCTTTTGGAAAAAAAAGAGGGGTGGCTATTTTAATCAGTAAATCACTAGCTTTTTCAACAGAGAAGGTAATCAGGGATAAACTTGGCAGGTTTGTTATGGTAATAGGCCGATTAGAAGGGGAAGAAGTGTCTATTTTAAATCTGTACGCTCCAAATGAATATGATGAAAACTTTTTTAAAGATATTGCAAACACCATAGCAGAGAATGCAAAGGGAATAATAATAGTTGGGGGAGATTTTAATGCTGTGCAAGATGGTAAATTGGACAGAACACCATCAGAGGTGGGCCCGCAAAATAGGAAAACAAAAACACTTAATAACATGATAACAGAATTGGGTTTGGGGGATCCATGGAGAGATAATAATCCAAGTAGGAGGGATTTCACCTTCTTGTCTAATGTCCATAATAGCTATTCAAGAATAGACTTCTTTTGCATCTCTCAGCAACATATGTACAAAGTAACCGACTGCCAAATAGGAACAATAACACTGAGTGACCATGCACCTGTGATTTTACACCTTGATTTGAATAAGGAGACTGTCTTTAAATATTGGAGAGCAAATGTTTCATTGTTCACCAATACAGAAGAGCTGAAACAATCTTTGATTGATTATTTGGAGATAAATGATAATGGAGAAGTTGATCCACCTATCTTGTGGAGTGGAGCTAAAGCAGTGATAAGAGGAAAAATGATTCAAATATCTTCTAGATTAAAGAAACAGCGCTTAGAGGATTAAATCAAGATTGAAAATAAAATGAAGCTCTTAGAAATTGAACATAAAAATTCAAGATCAAATACTATACTAATAAAACTAAAAGAAGTTAGAAAAGAATTAGATAAAACTCTCACATACAGAGTAGAAGGGGCTCTGAGATTTACGAGACAAAAATATTATGAAATGGGAAACAGAGCTGGTCGCCTGTTGGGTTTCCAACTTCACAAAATACAAGCTGATAGAGTAGTACATGATATAGTAGATCCAATTCTTAATAAAAAGGTATACAGACCAAAGGAAATAGCTAATGCATTTGCAAACTTCTATAAAAAGCTATATGAGGAACCAAATCCAATGAATGACAAATTGGGGGAGAAGTGTGATGCCTTTCTTACAAATCTAAACCTTCCTTTATTATCTGCAGGAGAAGCATCAAGCATGATCTCAGAGATTACACAGGGTGAAATACGAGAAGCAGTTAAAAAGTTAAAAAAACAACAAGTCTCCAGGAACTGATGGGCTTCCTGGAGAATTTTATAAATGTTTTATTGATGTTTTATTGCCATTACTGACTAAGGTTTTTAATTACACACTTAAGAATGGTAACAAACCTGATTCATGGCCTGAGGCCATAATTTCAGTCATTCATAAAGAAGGAAAGAATGCAGCCCATTGTGAAGGATACAGACCAATTAGCCTGTTATGCAATGATTTAAAATTACTGACTGGCATCTTAGCCTAAAGGATACAAAAACATATAAAGAAACTTATTCACCCAGATCAAACGGGTTTTATCCCAAGCCGGCACATTACCAATAACATAAGAAGAACTTTAAATATTATAACACAAGCCAAAAACAATAAGCAAAATTCAATGCTAATCAGCTTTGATGCACAAAAGGCATTCGATATGGTCAATTGGCAGTTTTTATATAAAACTTTATCAGTTATGGGTTTCCATCCACAGTTCGTGGAATGGATAAAGATTATATACACAAACCCCAAATCACGTGTTAGAGTAAACGGATGCTGCTTGAACTTCGTTTATTTAGAAAGAGGGGTCCGCCAGGGTGATTGCCTCAGTCCACTTTCATTTGCAATTAATATTGAACCCCTTGCAGCATCAATCAGGATGAATAGAAATATTAGGGGCATTGAGGATGGGAATAATAAAGAACATAAGATTTCACTTTTCGCGGACGATATTTTAACATATATCAGCGACCTTGCAACATCATTGACCCCACTGATGAACGCTTTAGAGGATTATGGTAATCTTTCGGGCTATCAAATAAACCAGTCAAAATCAGAAGCAATGATGTTAAAAGGCCAATGGCCCACAAATTCCAGAGATAAAGTTCATTTTCGACTCTCTAATCAAGGATTTAGATATCTTGGAATAATGATTACTCCAAAAACATCACAATTATTTACAGCTAACTATAGTAAATTGATAGATGAAATTAAAAAAGACTTCACACGGTGGGAAATTTTGCCCCTCTCGCTAGTAGGGAGGATAGAAACAATTTGAATGAACATATTACCAAGACTTCTTCTCCTATTTCAGTCACTACCTATTAAAATCCCAATGTCTACATTTACAACACTCAATAAATGGCTCTCAAAATTTATTTGGCAAAATAAACGTCCAAGAATTAGACTCAAAACTCTCATGTGCCCTAAAGAAATTGGTGGATTGAATATACCAAACTTAAAAAATTACTATTACGCAGCTCAACTTAGATCTCTGCTGACATGGGTGTGTCAAGAGGAAGACTCAATCTGGTTTGGAATGGAACAGGGAGACTGTCCTGGAATGTTTCTTGATACGATTCCATTTATAAGTCCAGATGCATGGTCAAAAGAGAAGAAGAAAGTTACAAATGAATGGGTCAAAACCACTTTATCCATATGGTCAAATATCAGAAAGACACTAAATCTTTCGAGTTCACTTTGCAGACTGATACAAATTCATCATAATTTGGAGTTTCCACCTTCCTCTGGCTTTAAAAATTGGGCTGGAAAGGGTCTTATTATGCTGGACCAAATGGTTGAAAGAGGAAGTTTAATGTCTTTTCAGCAACTCCAGCAGAGGTATGACCTGCCAGCCCAAGATTTTTATAAATATCTACACAGGACATTAAGAGAAAATGGGAACTAGAAACGAACATAATAATTAAAGATGATGACTGGGAACGGACATTGCGGGAGGGACACAAAATAACAAATAGTCCAAGCCTGAGAGCATTTGAGTGGAAAACTAAAATTAGATTTTTTAGAACCCCCTTTGTCATGTCTAAGTTTGGTGGAATCTCTGATCGGTGTTGGAGGGGCTGTGGTTTGGTGGGAGACTATACCCATGTGTTTTGGGACTGTCCAAAATTAACTATTGGAAAGACATACAAGGAGAAATTGAGAATTGTCTCAACATTGAAATCCCATTAGAACCTAATTTATTAATATTGGGAATTTTTCCCAACAACATAAGATTAAATGATATTAAATTTATACTCAGAATACTACTCTTAGTTGCAAGGAAAATGATTACGGTCTCTTGGCTCAAGCCTCAGCCCCCCACTATTACTCAATGGAAGAACAAACTAAAAGAAGTGTACCATATGGAGCAAATAACAGCAAGACTGCAAATGAAAATTGATGTATTCATGGATAAATGGTCCTTAATACAAAGATACATTTCTAATGGCTGATTTGTTTATACTATTCCATGTTGAAAGAAAGAAGGGAAGGAAGATGCACGTGTATATGTTTATAAACTGTCTCTTTTCTTCTTTCTTCCCCCCACTATGATGCTGGCTCTACTTTAAAGATATAAGGAGTAATGTATAATGTGCCTACATTTTGTCTGATACTACTGGGTTTTCTTTTGTTGTATTTGACCTGTATTGAAGATTTTCAATAAAAATAAGTTCAAAAAAAAAAAAAAAAAAATCATAAGCATTTATACGTCAAATCAAGGCCGTCGCCGGGTCTCTGTGCAAACACGTAATGTGATGCATTAACGGACACATGTTGCACAGACACACCTATTTTAGTTCTACTGACACCAAATCCTGCCTCAATACATTTTTATCTGCTAGAATAAAACTGTAGTCATACACATATTCTCAGCTATCATTGTTTTGATTTTTATTTCAAAGGGAGGAAAAATCAAGCATTCAAAGAGTGGCTTTACATCAAGTCAGCTCATTCACCTTGTTCTTGGTATCTTGACATTTTAATCAAGTAGATTAGGACACTTTTCATTCATAATATACGTTTATTTTATTTGTTGTACACATTTACTGCATTGTAAGTTTCAACTTTGAAATGCTCTGTTGGTCTGATGTCACAGTTACTGGAATGGTCAAAGGATTCTAAGAGCAGTCTCTCAGTTTAAAGTGTTTTAAGTGCTGTGGTTGGAATTATTGCTGGGAGTATCCTCAACTCCACACTGACATCCCTGTACACTTATCCTGAGATTACGACATGCAAGCTTGAAGTCCAAGCTTGTTGCCAAAATTGTATTTGTTTAGAAGGTGTAGTGTCAGTCTAGCATCTTTTGTCTTCCACAAGGCATAATGGCATAGTGACAAAACAAACACATATTTTGTTGGATTTGCTTTTTAAATGTATTTGCTTTTTTTTGTATGTGATCTTGACTTAGATAATTCAATTAAAACAACTTCAAACACGGGATTTATTTATTAAAAGAAGCAAGATAAAATAAGAATAAATAAAAAAAACACCGCGAGGCTCTGTGCGTATCAAACAAAGTAAATTTATACAGTTTTTATGTATGTGTATTATTATAATCACTGTGCTCATCAATGCTTTCAGATCCTGGACCTGAACAGACTCTACTGTAATGAAGTTCACGCCGTGGCCAACACATACGGTATAGAGGTCGCACTGAAGGTCATCGAGAAGGAGATCAAAGACGTCTTTGCTGTCTACGGTACAAACGCACATGTTCACACAGTTAACACACACACACCTTCACACAGTGAAACCAGGACAACCAGATGTGAGATAAAGACTAGTTTATGTGGGTTCTATTGAGGTAGTCTAGAAATTATCTTGAATATACAACAAGAACATATCTGTTTGTCCCTTTAGCTTATAACAGTGATTCTTAACCTTATTGGAGTTACTGAACCCATTGTAATTTGGTAAATAAAACTTGGCTTTTTTTTTTTTTTTTCCCAAAATATGCTTTTTTTATCATGAATAATCTTACCTTAACATGAAGTTTGGGGGTTAAAGGTATTGTTTAGACTCTAATAGTGGGGAAGGCCATGCCTGCTCACTGCTGGTCTCCTTATTGCTGAACATTCCCCCTTTCTGTGCGGCGCGGTACTGCCTGCCTCACACTGTACATTTTCACTGTGCGTTTATAGACAATGCAGCTGACCAGAAAGATTAAATATATCACACACATTCATTAAATATATTATACAGACTGTGGAACGTCAGCATGTTAGGAAATTAGTAATCAAACATGTATATTAGTGATATAGAGAGAGAATGCAACGGGCATGCTCTGACTGACTGCTTCATTACTGTGCGACTGAGTGATGTCACAGGTTAAAGGTAGGGTAGGCAATTTTCTCCAGATAAACTTTTCACGTTTTTGGTTGAAATTGTCTCTATGTCCTGACAGAAATTCAGATCATATGTGCTCTGAAAAAGGAACAAAGAAAATCTGTCACCTGTAGCAGCTGTAAACCTGTAAAAACTTTGAGGCGGAAGCCCTCGGAGGATGCTACTTCCAAAATCATGCTAGCTTTAGAAAATTACCTACCCTGCCTTTAAGCATCACTGCTCTCTGGCTCGTCTTGCTCTTTTTCAATGGATTTAACACACTCAGTGCCATTGACAAGATATTTCGTCATTTCAAATCCAAACGCTCCATGAGAAAACTCGTCATACACCCTGGCAGAGGTCTCTCATCAATATCTAAGCTGTAGTGACCAACTGGTGCCCTGAAAGTGGCAGCAGCGCACCTTTGGATGTGATATCAGCCACTGATGCTACCTTAGCTAAGGAGGAAGAAACGGGGACGAGGGAGATGATGGCGCTACAGAGTGATATTCTGAAGTATCCAGCAGCTCACAGCACGACATACTAACAGAACATGTGTGGGCTTGAGTGGATTACTAATAATGTTTCGATCGTGAGATAAAATCATCAACCAACCCGGCTCTGCTGTCGGGAGGAAGTTACGTCTATGTGATTGACGGGGGGAGCAGATACAAAATACAGTAAGCCTGTGAGCCAGATAGCAAAATAATAGGTGCCATGTAGGAGGTAGCAGAGCACCTTTGAATGAGAGATCACCCGTGATGAGCAGAGCTCAGAGGAAGAGGAAAGGCGTTTACGAGACAGAAAATGGCGCTACAAGAGTTGATGCTGAAGTTCCAACCAGCTCACAGCAGCGCACACTCGACCAGAGCACGTGTGGAACTAAGTTGGCTGTTGAGAGTGTGACGATGGTAGAGACTTTAATCTTTCAGAAACTGGTGTCAGAATACAGATCGTCATAGGACAAAATATTGTGTTGGTCTTTAAAATCATTCAGAATGCTCAAACAACGGCTGGCACTCGGGGATAGAAATTCTGAAAATGGCTGGCACTGAATGAGTTAAACAGCGATAAAGCTGAGCAGTCAAGTGGACAAATTAAATTTCTCTTTTCATTGCATGTTCATGTGAATTAGTTTTTTTCTGAGGAATTTTGTATTTTGATAAGTTCTACGATATGACTATTGCTGTATTTTGCGCTACATGAATAAAGTTTAATTTAATTGTTAGTATTTTACATGCCATCAGTGCCCGTCGCTGGTTAACAAGCACTGATTGGGAAATCATTTTTAGTTTTTCGCAAATTAAAAGCGATATTTCTAAAGTTTCGACAAAGTATGATTTTCTTTTGACTTCTCTACAGGAAGATGGATTTTCCAAACCTCCTTATAACACTCAAGCATTCCTTTGTTGTTAGCTGTGTAATGTGGCAGTAATAATTTTTAATTATAATGCTAAGTAATGTCTCCTCGTCTGTACGTCACGTTCTGTGATGTACAATTGCGTAAAAAGTCTTTCCATTGTGCTTTTGCGATATCGAAACGTCTGAAAAACCTTTTTAAAACATTTTAAACGATATTTGAGTGTTTTCTTTTTCTTTTTTTTTAGAAATTCAGGTGTTTCTATTACCAGTTTTTTGTTTTGTTTAATATTAGTTGCGCTATTCAGATTTTGCGCATTTCTAAGGATAATGGGAATGCAGCAACTGACAGGCATATGTAACATGTAACATCCATACCATGGATGTAGTTTTTGTATATCTTTGTACAATAAAAATGGTTTACAGTTAGTTTCCCACCGTGTTCACTGTTATCAGCACAAAATATTTGTCCTAAACAATATAATCCCCCCTGACTACTGCTCATGGTATAGAATGCACATTTTCAAACTTGCAGTCTGAATGTCAATAACAATGCGGGGTGTATGGAAAGTTATGGAAAGCAGAACATCTGGTCTCCCTCAGTAAAACGTGCCCTCAGTGTTGTATTACTGTAATATATGTGTGTGTTTGTCTCCAGGGATTGAGGTGGACCCCAGGCATCTGTCCCTGGTGGCAGACTACATGTGCTTTGAAGGCGTTTATAAGCCCTTAAACCGCCATGCCATCCGCTCCAACTCCTCCCCTCTGCAGCAGATGACCTTTGAAACCAGCTACAAGTTCCTCAAAGACTCCACGATGTTGGGTGAGAATGAGCTCATAATTAATAAAAACTCCAATCTGATCCAAACGTGCCTTTCTCAAAGAGTGGTCCGTCAGTTTATTGGGCAAATATATTTTTAAAACGAATCATATTTTCATATTACAAGTGTTTTTTGAACTGTTAGTCAACTTTGAAACTATGTAAATTCTATTTAGATGTAAACTGTCAGTAATGAGTGATAGTTTTTTACAGCCTGAGGCGGTTTTATTTGAGTCCTTTTAGTCTGATTACTTAATTATAAAATCTGAAGGCCGTTTCATCTGATGGCGTTTGGTCTGACAAATGACAAGTTTTCCTGATACTGCACAATAAGAACTGAGGATGTGCTAAAACGTACCCTGTACAGGAGAGTGTTTTACGATTTAATGTCAAAATAATGAGCACAGGAAACTAAAGATGGATCAAGACGGGGTAAATTAATGAATATATAATCAATAGAAACTGACACAATAGGATATAATGCACCCATTTATAGAGTCTAGATCTACAGTATCCATTCCGGACATTTAGAACTGCTTTAATGACTTTCCGTCAACCTACTCTGGAGAATGCTGAATTGCTGTTTTACCCCCTGGTTTCTGGTCAATGAGAGAACAGCTGTCCTGCCAACGCTGTTTGTTTACCACTTTGCGTAGCTACAGGCCATTACCGTGTGGACACAAATGAGCTGAATAAAATGCAAATATTGTATCTGTTTAGTTTCTGATTCGTAACAAAACACTACGAGCCACGTTTCTCTGATCACTGCTTCTCAATGTTTGCTTAGAAAAGCCCTTTTCTATGATTATTCGGGCATTTTGAGAGACATTACAAAATGCAATAAACACACACAGGCCATGCAGCTGAAGCTGTAAATGTGTCTTTCTCAGGTGGGAAACCTCAGAGCTGGGGGTCCAACTCATTCTAGTTCAGGGGCCAAATACGGAGCAGTTTAATATCAGTGGGCCACAGATTTTAAAGTAGGAGGGGAAATAAAAAGTTATTTTAACATTACTGTGCCCTAGTTTGCCTTTTAAGCATAAATGATTTGTAAATATGTATGTAAGGTTCTGATGAAATTCAAACAATAAGTGACGGATATCAGTCACTGCAGAAGCTTTACTTCAATTTTCCTATTTTTATTTAATTTGAGCAAATTTTGTGGAATGATTTGAGGAAATTTGCACATTTTTGTAATAATTGAGAGTTCTTTCGACCAGTTGTTCTCAATCTTTTCAGCCCTCGAACCCCAAAATAAAGATTCTAGAGATCGGGGTTAAGCAGACATGAACATTGAAGAACAGTCATGGAGAGACAGGTCCATCTATAAAGGGGAATAAAGGGGAGAGATTTTTGGGGTCCATCCATAAAGTCAGCAAAATGATGGTCCATATTATTTGCTTCTTAACTCATTCAGTGCCAGTCATTTTCAGATTTTCTACCCCCCTCAGCGTTAGCCGTTTTTGAGCATTTTGATTGATTTTAAAGACGCACAGAATATTTTCTGAAATCTGACACCAGAGTCTGAAAGATTGAAGCCTTTACTTTCATTAAAAAAAATTATTATTATTTTGCTATGGGTCAGAGTTAAATGGATTTCTTACTGTATTTTGACGTTCCTCCAAGTTTCTCTCCTGTCAGTCTGCACACGCAACTTCCTCTTCCTCCCCGACATACAGAGTGTCACTGCCTTCCCTTTTTTTTTATTGTTTTATCTCACCATCGCCACACTATCTATGAGTTCCACACATGCTCTGGTCGAGTGTGCGCTGCTGGGAACGTCAACTCTCATACGTAGTGCCATTTTCTGTCTCGTAAACGCCTTTCCTCCTCTCCCTCTTAGCTCTGCTGAGCATGGATGATCTTTCATCCAAAGGTGCGCTGCTACCTCCTACGTGTCACCTATTATTTTGCTATCTGGCTCACAGTCTAGGGGCATTTTGTACACCCCCCTTTCCCTCCTTCCCCCTCCTCCCGACACGCAGGAATGACCCATTTAGCCCTTAGTTGACGTTTTTATCTCACCATCGCAACATTATCAATAATGTACTCATGTCCATACATGTTCTGTTAGTATGTGGTGCTGTGAGCTGCTGGATACGTCACAATATCACTTTGTAGCACCATAATCTCACTCGTTCCTGCTTCTTCCTGCTTTGCTGGTTAGCATCAGTGGTTAATCTCTCGTCTAAAGGTGTACTACTGCCATCTTCAGGGCACAGTTGGTCACTACAACACCTCACAGCTTAGATAACAATAATAAACGCAAATGACGAGTTATCTCGTCAATGGCACTGAGTGAGTTAAAAATGTAAATCATTGTTTTAATAAGAAATAAAATGGGTTAAAAGTGACTAAAAATGGTGGGGCAATGAGATTTAAAAAACCACAGAAATTGGTTAAAAGTTGTAAATTAGAGTAGCCAAAAACAGAACAAGTGGTAAAAGATGTTCGAATTGTCAATATTGGAACATTTAGTATGAACAATTAATTTAAACTGGCAAATTATGGGCATGACAAATAGTGAATGTGGTTGAATCGGCTAAAAAAAAAAGCATGAAATATGATGAAAAGAGGTTATTAAAAGTGACAATAATTGGTCAACATATACAAAATTAAGTAAGAAAAGTGATTTAAAAAAAAAAAAGTTTACAAATGCCAAAATGTCTTGGAAGTGGAAAAAATTTACAGTAAAGGCATTCAAATTTGATGAAGTGGCAGAAATGGGAGTAGTGTAGCAAAAATGCATTTAATGTAGCAAAAATATGGCAAGAAAAAGTGATGAAAATTGGTTAAAATATGGCAAGAGAGGCTCTACTGCCACTGGCTTCATTTGTTTGTGACATTTCTTTGCTTTTCAGGGTCCAGTGATCAGCTGGCTTCTCCATCAGCCTGCCTGGTGGTGGGAAAGGTGGTGAAAGGAGGAACAGGCTTGTTTGAACTGAAACAGCCTCTGCATTAGGAAAGCTACGGCTACGGCCCCCACACAGGCCGCCTAAAGGATTCACTCAACGTCCTGTAGCAGGATTTAACTCATGGACAAAGATGCATCAATATATATTTTGTCAAATTCAGCATGACGACCATAAAAAACATGAGCATTGTTAAAATAATGAGTACATGTTTTGTCCTTTATTTTATTGTATAAGATATTGAATAATACATGATGTACAGCTGTGTTACTGCTATTTAATAAATAAAAAAAAAAACAAATATGAAGGTGTTTGTCTGAATTATTAAAATTTGTGACGGCTTAATTGTTGAATAACCTTGAATATCATGAATATCGACTAATGTGCATTTTTTTTTATTAATAATTAGCTTAAGAGATTTAAAATAATCAACCTCAATCAGGAACAATTTGAGGAACGAAGTTATGTTTTGAAATTTACATTTATGGATGTGAAACTTCCCTAATAGAATATAACGATTAACAACAGTACATTATAGAAACAGTCTCTGATATGTTTATTAGTGCATTTTTACATAGGCTGTCAATGCCATTCCTATGGAGGGTGTTAACAGTTCTAGTTTGTATACAGAGGCAGACTTAGAAGTAATAGAAGCACTTGACTTGTGCCCCAAACTAGTAGGGAACCCCAAGATCTCACTCCCTAAGTTTTTTTTTTTTTGCAATAGGTCAATAATAATTAAAAATAAAACTATATTCATTAACGTGTTCTAAAATGTGATGTCTAAATTCACGCAGGAACCGCAGCATTTAAGTAAGAGGAAGAGAAGCTGACGTAAAAAAGTGTAATGCACACAGTTTCAATTTGTTTCCGTCTAACAAAATATTCAAACATAAATCACAATTTAAAAATATATAAAACGACTGAAACAGGCAGATGCAAAAATACTTATATGCCCAACATAAATAACATTCATGAAAGTTACATACAAAATGAATGCAAGCATTTAACAATTACATTTGAGTTGCCTTTTTTCAAGTAATGCAAAATATATAGATACTTACATATATATATATACACATGTTTAAATGTGTTGGTTGGGTTGGAGACAGTGTTGAAAAATAAAATACCAAACAAACGAGCATACTAAATATTGCTTGACCTCTGAAATGCGAAATATTTCATGATCATAAGTGGGTGGGCCCCTTCAAAAAGTTGGTGTTGGGCCCCCAAAACGCCAATTCAGCCATTTTCTTCTAAACTCATTAAATAGGTCATAAATGTATTCCTTAAAACATGTAAAAAGCCATTCAACCCTTTATAATTTAATTGTGGAGCTAGGCTTCACAAACTGTTTGAAATTTCTGTTTTCAGGATTTAATAGGCGGATTAGAAATCATGACTGCGTTACGTAACGGAGCCATCATTAGCATAAACCCCACCCTGCTGCTGAAGCACACCAAACTTCCGCGGCCGCAATTTGGCCCCTAGCCGAAAACAAACCACATATTCAGACTCAGAGGAAGAAAACGTGTACGCTGGTGCCACGTTTTAAATGAAATGAGCGCTTGTTTTGCACCGCAATTTTGTTTTGTTTTTTTAACTCTAGTGGGCGCGTTTCTGACTCTACCCAGGAGGGATGCACATAATCGTACTCGGGCGTAGAAAACCTTTCCGTTGACTCATCGTTTGGCCCGATTCGTTTTGGATTTTTTCGAGGCTTTTTCGGTCTTTCACAATGCTCTCTCCCATAAACACAGTACGGAGGCGGTGCCCTTCCCGCGTGTGGGCGTGGTTCCTCCGCCTCAAAGTGACACGCCCCCAGCGTTTCACAGCAGAGAGAAGTGCTTGTTTTTCCATGATTTTTGAGACCTAATTTTATATACTTCGCAATTTTTTTCATCTTTCAAATTTGTCTCAGTGGTCAATGACACATGTTTCTCTTGTGTGACAAACTCATAACACACATTTATTTCTGCTTTACACAGACTTTAACCGCCAGTCAATTTGCAGTGCCTGTTTATAGTCGGTTTTACGGTAATGCAGTGCCAGAAGAACATAATTCAAAATAAAAGCAAAACGTATGAAGGTAGTCTGCAATTTCACACGAAATCAATAAATCAATCAGTCAGTCTGTTAATTGATTGATGAATTCATTGAGCAATTAGTTAATTAATTAATGAATTGAGCGTTAAATGAATAAATGAATTGATTATTTACTGAATTCACTTTACCATCTTAACTCTGATCACAATGACGCCTTAGAACACACATGTCAAACTCAAGGCCCGGGGTCCAAATGTGGCCCTTTGGAGCATCCAATTCAGCCCACAAGAGAAATAAAAAATGACAGAAAAGACATGAATCATTGTGTAAATTCAACTCAACAATATTTGCAGTTTTTGTGCTTATATTGCATGGTTCCAGCCATTTTAAATGTTAAGCTGTTGAAATAAACTCAAAATTTTTACTAAATTCTTTTAAGTTTTCCTCAAAGTATAACATAACATTTTCCTTAACTGAATAGAAATTGGTCACAAATCTAGGAAATTTAAAGTAAAGACCATGTTCTATCACGTATTGCTTGGATATTGTTGGTTTCTTACATATTTTTTATTTTATATACACATAGAAGTACAAACTAGAACACATTGATGTTGAAATGACTCGTTTTCCTGCATAAAATCTGTGGCCCACTTGAGATCAAACTGCTCTGTATTTGGCCCCTGAACTAAAATGAGTTTGACACCTCTGCCTTAGAAGAAGGAGGCCATGAAATTTAATCTGTGTGTATAATTGGTCCAACATAAAAATAAACACAATAGCTGGAGTTTCTGATGAGGAATTTCAAAATAAAAGCCCACTTAATAGTAAAATATTATCATGATCCCTCAAGATCAGATTGCAATTGGTGGGAAACTGCCTATTTCCACAAACGAATTTCACTTCAGACTGATAGTACTCCACCTCAGAGTTGCACTCTGATAATTCCAGGCAGATCTGATGTGGGTTTTCATTTTAAAGACAACAATATGACATTTTTACTAATATTTCCCTTTGATTTTGATTTACTTTAAAAGAAAACTGGCTGTTTCTACAAACTAATTTCACTGCAGACTGATATTACTAAATCTTAGCAAGTCACTCCGATACTTTTAGCAAGTTCTGATGTGTAGTTTCAAAATAAAATCCCACCAAATATTCATACATGAGACTTATTACATATGATTTTGGATTCAATTTAAAAAGAAACGCCCTGTAATTACAGGATAATTTCACTTCAGGGTTAAAGTACATGACCCCATGGTGTGACCCAATCTGTTTCAAGACATTCTGATGTGTAGTAGTTTCAATATAAAAGCCTGTCAAATATGAAACTTTACATATGATTTTGAATTCAATTTAAAAGGAAACGCCCTGATATTACGGGATAATTCTACTTCAAGGTTATAGTACATGATCCCATGGTGTGACCCAATAAGTTTCAAGACATTCTGTTGTGTAGTGTCAAAATAAAAGCCCACCAAAGATTATAATATGGGACAAATTATGGGGTCATGTACTAAAACTTTACTATCGCTAGAAGTATCTGAGCACTGACTCACAGCACTGAAACTGCTCTTATCAAAGTGATCAATGACATAAGGTTGAACACTGATTCAGGAAAAGTATCTGTTCTCATTCTGTTGGATCTAAGTGCTGCATTTGACACTGTAGATCATACAATTTTGTTGCACAGATTGCAAACATGGGTTGGACTAAATGGAAAAGTAATGCAATGGTTTAAGTCCTACTTGGAGGAGCGAAGCTATTTTGTAAGCATTGGAAACTTTGAATCTGACAGATTACCAATGTCCTGTGGGGTTCCTCAGGGCTCTGTTCTTGGACCCCTTCTGTTTAACCTTTATATGCTTCCTTTAGGACAAATTTTACAGAACTGTAAGGTTGATTATCAGAGCTATGCAGATGACACACAACTATATCTATCACTGAACCCAGATGACTAAGGTCCCATTGAGGTGTTGTGTGACTGTTTAGAAAAAGTAAACTGCTGGATGAGTGAAAACTTCCTTCAACTAAACCATGACAAGACGGAGGTGATTGTCATTGGTAACAAGGAAAAGAGGACTGCTGTCAGCAATTATCTTGAGTCTCGATCTTTAAAAGCTAAAGAACAAGTCAAAAACCTTGGTGTTCTGATTGACTCAGATCTTACATTCAGCAGTCAGATCAAATCTATCACAAAAACAGCTTCTACCACCTAAAGAACATCTCCAGAGTGAAAGGTTTAATGGCTCAGAAAGATCAGGAGAAACTGGTCCATGCTTTTATCTCCAGCAGACTGGACTATTGTAATGGTCTTCTGACAGGAATCCCCCAAAAGAGCATCAAACAGCTACAGCTGGTTCAGAACGCTGCAGCTCGGGTCTTAACCAGAACAAAGAGGTCAGAGCACATTAGTCCAGTTTTAAAGTCTTTACACTGGCTCCCAGTCAGCCTCAGAATAGACTTTAAAGTTCTGCTGCTGGTGTATAAATGTGTGAATGGGTTTGGTCCAGAATACATCAGTGACATGTTAGTCAGGTATGAACCCAGCAGGTCTCTCAGATCTATGGACACAGGTCAGATAGTGGAGCCCAGAGCTCACAGTAAACATGGTGATGCTGCTTTTAGTTGTTATGCTGCAAAGAAGTGGAACAAACTGCCAGCAGAGCTGAAGTCAGCATCCAATGTGAACATTTTTAAATCAAAGTTAAAGGCACTTTTTTTCTCTACTGCATATGATTGAGAGAGAGATTTTTGGTCATGTTGTTGATGTAATGATGATTTTACTGATGATTTGAATTGATTCTACTGATGATTTCAAATGTTCTTATTGATTTTAAACAATTGAATGTTTTATCATGTAAAGCACATTGAGTTGCCTTGAGTATGAAATACGCTATACAAATAAACTTGCCTTGCCTTGCCTTGCCTATTGTGTTCATTTTTACGTTGGACTTTTTATTCACACAGATGAAATGTCATGGCCTCCATCTTCTAAGGCTTCAATGTGAAGAATTAAGAATTAAGATGGTAAAATTAATGAAGTATATAATCATTTAATTTACTCCAAAATGTTCATTTTAATTAATTAACTCAGCCATGTCCAAACTATTCCAGGGCACGATATTTGGAAAAAATATGGTTCACTGGTGGTACAAATCCATACAAGTCGGTTCCCTCGTGTTGGATCAATGATGTCTATTATGTATCATGTAGTCTGTAGTCTGACCCACGGTCTCTACCAGCTGCTCTTCAGGGCGGCGTCATTATCATAACCGTAAGTGTTAGTATATTCGCGCACTAGAAAACAACAAGCGGCTGAGTAGACCAGTCAAACGCGACGCACGGCTGGCTGGACCGCAGTGGTGGGAGAACATACAAACCTGGAAATGAGACGCGTCTCCTCATGCAGAGGTAATGTAACACTAACAATTATAACCGTAAGTTTTCCGGTGTGTTGAATGAGCTTACTGTGGATGTGTCGGTACCGTTAAACACCGACAATACCAAGCTCATAATGCGTGGTCACCACCGCCTGCTTGGAGCTTCTGACTCCAGCACATACAGACGCAGGCGAAGCTAATGAAACGGTTACAGACACCATGTGTGCACAAAAACTGTCTGTTACACAAGCGTCTGTGTGTGTGTTGGGTGTCCGTGCTGTTGGACATTTGTAATGGGTGGTTTGTGGGTTTAGTTTATGTCTGTAAAGGATAAACATAAAGCTAGCTCTGTAGGTACTAGTTATGCTGCGTTCAACAACCATGGGACGTCACGTCCTTGACTGACCGGGTTTGAGTTAATTACATTTTTCTTTTACAATTACATCTTCAACTATCCATGTTCACTGACGATTACAGTGACTTGCATTTTTTCCCTCAATTACAATTAAATTACGTTTATTTGTATTCTCAGAATGTCAATTACAATTACATTCTCAATTACTAAAGTTAAATTACAGTTAATCAAAATTACTGAGAATTAAATAAATAACCTAATAAAACTTAATCTTCCTCTTGTGTTAGCTTTCTGTTAGCAACTCTTATGATAACAGGTCTTAAATCAGGTGTAAATACAGTAAAAACAAATATCTATCATCTAATTTATTTCCTATCTATTGATTACCTTGTTAGGCTTCATCATCAATGACAATATAGGGTATTGAATATTTTTGGTTTGGGTGTCTGATCCTTTTTTCTGTCAGTATACCCCTCAATTTATTATTTTTTTAAATGGGAAAATGTGGGAAAGTTTGATATGAAATGTATTTTAATAATTGTTAACTACATATTGTGTGTAGAACTGCACATAGAACTGTAGCATGGTTCCCCGGTTTAGCGTTAAATTATATTTGACAATTTTCATAGAATTTTCATGTCAATCACAATTTCAAAGTCAATTATCTGAACTCAATTACAATTTAATTATGATTTCAACAGCAACAGATTTAAAAAATTATAATTACGCCATGATTGTGATGAATTATAATTCATACAAATATAATTGACCACAGCCCTGGTTTTGACTATCACTCTCAGCAACATGCATAAACAGAGAGAGCACCCAACAGCAGCAGATTCACTGAGACACACACTGGTTAACCTTTGAATCCAGACCAGGTTGTCCACCCCACACCCTTTGACCAAATACACCCTGTGTCCACTAAACCACCAGTCGTAATGTTTAGGACTAGCTTCCTGATGCACAATATAACTTTGTAGTATAACTTTGATGTTAGCAGCAATTTCTCCAAGTCCTGTTAGTAGCTGTAAGGTTTTTCTCTGCATTCTTCCTGGTGCTTTTAATTGAACAGCTCTGAAGACAGATGACAATAGTATCATTTCAATGTGGTTTATTCACAAGCAGTTTAGACTGAGTCTACCTGCAGAAGAAGTCTGTCTCTCTATTTTCTGTGCGTGTCTGCGTCTGTCTGTGCATCTGTATGGCTGAACCCTCCTTGTGTCAGGTATGAATGTGATCCAGCCATACAGTGCATACGGAAAGTATTCACAGTGCTTCGCTTTTCCCACATTTCATCATGTTACAGCCTTATTCCAAAAGGGATTCAATTCACTTTTTTCCTCAAAATTCTACACATTATACCCCGTAATGACAACTTAAAAATGTTTGAGATTTTTGGCAAATTTATTAAAAATAAAAAACGAAGAAATCACTTGTACATAAGTATTCACAGCCTTTGAGATCAAGCTCAAAATTGAGCTGAGGTGCATTCTGTTTCCACTGATCATCCTTGAGATGTCTCTACAGCCTAATTTGAGTCTACCTGTGGTAAATTCAGTTGATTGGACATGATTTGGCAAGGCACACACCTGTCTATATAAGTTCCCACAGTTAACAGTGTATGTCAGACCACAAAACAAGCATGAAGTCAAGGGAATTGTCTGTAAACCTCCGAGACAGGATTGTCTCAAGGCACAGGTCTGGGTAAGGGTACAGAAACATTTCTGCTGCTTTAAAGTTCCCAATGAGCACAGTGGCCTCCATCATCCGTAAATGGAAGAAGTTTGGAACCACCAGGACTCTTCCTAGAGTGGTCGTCCCTCTAAACTGAGTGATCGGGGAAGAAGGGCTTTAGTGAGGGAGGTGACTAACAACCCGATGGTCACTCTGACAGAGCTCCAGGGTTCCTCTGTGGAGAGAGGAGAACCTTCCAGCAGGACGACCATCGCTGCAGCACTCCACCAATCAGGCCTGTATTGTAGAGTGGCCAGACGGAAGCCACTCCTTAGTAAAAGGCACATGGCAGCCCGCCTGGAGTTTGCCTAGGCACCTGAAAGACTCTCAGACCATGAGAAACAAAATTCTCTGGTCTGATGAGACAAACATTGAACTCTTTGGCGTCAATGTCAAGTTTTATGTTTGGAGGACACAGGCACCGCTCATCACCTGACCAATGACATCCCTAAAGTGAAGCATGGTGGTGGCAGCATCATGCTGTGGGGATGTTTTTCAGCAGCAGGAACCGGAAGACTAGTCAAGATTGAGGGAAAAATGAATGCAGTAATGTATAGAAACATCCTGGATGAAAACCTGGTCCAGAGCGCTCTTGACGGTTTATCTTTCAACAGGACAACGACCCTAAGCACACAGCCAAGATATCGAAGGAGTGGCTTCAGGACAACTTTGTGACTGTCCTAGAGTGGCCCAGCCAGAGGCCAGACTTGAATACCATTGAACATCTCTGGAGGGGTCTGAAAATGGCCGTGCACCGACGCTTCCCATCCAACCTGATGGAGCTCGAGAGGTTCTGTAAAGAGGAATGGGCCAAAGTGGCCACAGATAGATGTGCCAAGCTTATGGCTTCATATTCCAAAATACTTGAGGCCATAATTGCTGCCAAAGGTGCCACAACAAAGTACTGAGCAAAGGCTGGGAATACTTACGTACATGTTATATTTTCATTCTTTATTTCTGATAAATTTGTAAACATGTTTTTTATGTTGTCATTATGGGGTATTGTGTGTAGAATTTTGAATAAGGCTGTAACATGATGAAATGTGGGAAAAGCTAAGCGCTGTGAATACTTTCCGTATGCACTGTATATCACAGTGCAGTCTAGCTCTCTTCTGCTGCTGACCTTTAGGTCATATACACACTGTGTGACTTTTACCTTTGACGCACTGCCTTTGGTTAAACCGTACTATCTGTCCAAGGCACAAACGGAGTAGTCTACAAATAAACAACACTGAGAGAATGCCAAACATTTGGCTCTTTTAAAGGTCAAATGAAAAACTGGTTATGGTCAAATCAAACCTGTTCTCACTCATAGCAACTCTGGGTTGAGTGCAGCAGTAGTGGGATATGTGCAATAGTAGTGTGTGCAATAGTGAGTAGACTGTAATAGTGAGTAGTGTCTGGTTTCTGAATGTGTTTTTTTTTTTTTTTTTTGATGTATGAAATGAATTAACGTTGTGTGTGGCATTATGAACTTTTGATATTTGTTTATGGTCTTATTTTGTATATAGCCCCTTGTAACCCAGCCCTTTGTGACACGGCCCCATTTGGGACAACAGATGGAAATTAGCCACTGGCTACAGTCTGGCGTGTTTACATTCATGTATTTTTTTCATTCATGTATTTCCATCAACATGCACTGTCCAAATCAAATAAATGAATAAAAATCTGAAAGCTGCAAAGCAGCCAAATATTAAATAACTGCAGACAAGTCATAAACTCCTCAGATGGCAGCAGAAATATCACCATAAAAAGTGCCTGCTGTCTCACAGTGACGTTCATAACATTTTTAATCTCTAGGAGAAACTTCTGAAGTGAGCCTCAATTAGAGAGATTGATCAATATCAGTGTCTGAACATAGCGAGAGCCCAAAATCCTTGTTCCATGGTCCAAAATTGCTCCCAAGTTAACTTATTACTCTGCTCCGCAAATGTTTGCAGAGCGCATTATTTACACACTGTTGAGAGCTAAATGAACCAATAGTTTTCCTACATCTGACTTCTTGTTTCTGTATTTGTACTACCCTGAAAAACAAAGTGTGCTTTTATTTATTTGCGTTGGCAGAAGCTACTGCACATTTTAATCTGTAAAAGTAAACAAGCTCTAACAATTTTACACATTTTAAAAATGTTCCAATTTTTTAGGCCATGGGGGCCAAAATTGCACCATTGATGTTTTCAAAATTTCATACCAAGATGATCAATTTAAATTGTAGGAGTTATTAGTGAATTGAAGGTATTACAGAATATATATATTTTTAAAAGCATATATTTGAAGAATTATCATTATTTGATCTTTTGAATGTTCTTAAATGAGAATCAGAGACATTTTGCAGCGGATGAGAATTACTGCACTAGCATGAGACATAACAGGAAGAGGGTTGTTTGTTTGTTTTGGCATTGAAACCACAAACTGTGTTTATTGATTTTTTTAGAGCAAACCGATAAGTCGTGACTACAGAGCGGTAAACTGTTATCAGTACAAACATGACAAGCTGTTTTAACATTTACTCAGTAGCAGTACTTGCAATTGTATATTTCTAGTTAAATATTGACATGACATGTTGTAATCTCAGGTCCACATATGCAGATTATCATTTTGACAGTAGCAATTGTATTTTTTGATTGTCTACAATTCTATTCTTACTAGTCACAATGTTAACTGTAGATATCAGCAATTTAGTTCTAAGTCGAAATATCAATTGTTGATATCTACAATTGTTGCTACTTATGCAGTGCTCGTAGGAAGTATGTAAGAGAAAAATACACAAGATCACTACAAAATACACACAAATAACAGAGAAACATATAAAACGATGTAAGAAACCACCAAAAGTCACCAAAAACACACACATTGAGATAGAATGATTTAAATGAGATCAACAACACACAAAAAACGACAGCAAAACACACAAAATAAGAGAAAAATATACTGGATAATAAAAAGAACAGACAAACAACAACAAAATGACACCAAAAGCACACAAAATGATGATAGAAATGATGTTGATTAGAGCATAGTCAAAACTCAGTCTTGGTTCCACATCAGAAGGGAGTGACAGGAAATGATAAAAACAATAGAAATAAATCTATTCAAGAGGCACTAAATTCTGTTTCTTTCCTCTTATTTACAAAATGAGATTCTTTAAAATGCATGTTATCACTCATTTATTCCATCATTATGCTCTATTATTGTTGTTTATTCACAGAATTCTGAGCAAAATTCAATAGTCGTGAACCCATGTTGGGTCACTTGGAAATAAAATGGGGTTGCCTGAAATGGTTAGTAATAATAATGTAAAAAATGTTACAGATTAAAATTCTATTATTATTTTTAATTGTATTATTTAATTTGTGTATTTATCTATTTTTGCACGATTAAAAAGACTAATAATACATAATAGCACAATCACAGAAATAGACATACAGCGCTACCGGTTAAATGTTAAATCAGCTTGTCATGTTTGTACTGCAGTTTACTGCTCTGTGGTCACGACTTATCAGTTTGCTCTCAAAAATATTTAAACAGCTTGTGGTTTCAATCCCAAAACAAACTGTCTTCCTGTTATGTCTCATGCTAGTGCAGTAATTCTCTTCCAAACCGCTGCAAAATGCCTCTGATTCTCATTTAAAGAACAATTCAAAAGATCAATTAATGATAATTCTTCTAATCTATGCATTAAAAAAACTATTCTGTAATACCTAAAAAATGGGGACATTTTTAAAATGTTTAAAATTGTTAGAGCTTGTTTACTTTTATAGATTAAAATGCGCCGTAGCTTCTTCCAATGCAAATAAATGAAAGCACACCTTTTCTTTTTCAGAGAGAAGTTTGCAGGTAGTACAATAGCTATTACAAAAAGAAGTCAGATTTAGGAAAACTATGGGTTTATTTAGCTCTTAAAGGGGACATATGCTAAATCCAATTTTTTAGCCCTTAAATGCATTTTGTTGTATATTTAGAATGCTTAGAAGTACAGAAAAAATCAAATTAGTCTCTTCAGGTGCTCCGTTGATATCTTTATATTCTGTTTTGGTCATATTTTTCAATCTGTTTTGATTTTTCTATTCTCTATTATGTTTTTTGAACTATTACGTCACAGTATTTGCAGCAGAACTGCCAAATTAGGACATCGACTCCAGGCCCAACACTTCGAGCAATCCGTAATTTTTATTTCTCGCTGCGATTTTGTAGTCCAAGCTCAAGGATGCCGAAGTTACGAGAGGAGAAATCAAAATGTTCGGTTGTTGGATGTAGTAACCCACACGCTTCCTTACACTGTCTCCCAGCATCAGAACCTTTTCGAAGTGCCTGGTTGAGTTTTATTTTTTATGGAAATGTACCCACATCTGTGGGTAAGGTCATTTTTGTGTGCGCGAAGCACTTCACGGATGACTGCTTCAGCAACCTCCGCCAGTATAAAGAAGGATTTGCCGAAAGACTTTCTGATTGAGGGTTAAATTCCTTCTATCTTTGGAGACGATGAACAGAGCACTTCGGTAAGCTGTAAATAACGCTAAAAAGTGTGACGATAAGACGTCATTGTTTTGTTAGCATTAGCAGTTGCTTAGCAGTTGCACCGTCTTCAGACTTCATATATTAGCGCTGTGTGCTCGTTTTAGATCCTTGATGATGTGGCCTACGTGATTTAATTTAAGTCTAAAGTTTTCATTAGTCATTTCATTTTGCCTTTTTGTCTCCGAAAAGACTGTATTAAAAAGTATTTTGTGACGTTAGCTTGGTGCTAGTGTTAGCGTTAGCTCGATGCTTGTGTTGGCTCACTTGTTAGGGTTCTGCAGGTTCATCATCTTCATTTTCATCTCGCTCCGCCGGGTCCGACTCTGGCTCGAACATTTCAGGCTGGATGGACAAGTCTTTCATTGTTGACATTTTGTAAATAACCTCTGAATAAAAAGTTTCTGCACCGCTACATAACCGTATCTCTTCTATCAAACTACAAAAATGGCCGAACAGGGTGGAGTTGAACCAAGTGTCACCTCTGTAACCTGAAGAGGGGGCGGGGTATGGACAAGTTGCTCTCAGAAGAACATCAGAAAAGGGGTAGAAAAGTGGAGCTATAATAATGAGGAATTCAGACCCAAGCATTGCAGTTCCGCTTTATATAGACCACAACTGTATGATTTATATGTAAAAAGAAAGGATTTAAAACCATGATATGTCCCCTTTCACAGCATGTAAATATTAGACAATACAAAACCTTAAAAACAGCAATGCAAACAAAGTATAATAGAAAGCAGGTTCCTTACCACACAAATGAAATTGAATACATCACTAGAATCTGCTAACCATGGGTGAATGCTCACCCTGTTTTGCATGGGTTTCTCCGGCTTCCTCCCACAATCCAAAAACATGATTGTTTGGTTGATTTGAGTCTCGAAACTGCCCGTAGGAGAAAATGTAGTAAGTAATCTTTATTTATGGAGTACTTTTCACAGGTAAAACCCACAAAGTGCTGTACAAACATTTCATTATCATCCCGTCTAAAGAGAACATGGAAGAACAGTCAGAAATAACATGGCAGACAAGAACGGGAAAACTGTGGGTCGCCAAGGGCATAGGAGGCATCCTGTATTTAGATGAGAAAAGGGAAAACAACATAAGGAAAGGTGAGGGGAAAACAAGCAGATTATGAACTGAATTCCCTAAAGGAGAATAGAACTAGGAAAAAAACCTCTCAGCTACAAAAAAAAAAACACAGTTAAGATAACACACATTCACAAAACGAAACATAGCATGTGGGCAGGTGGGAGTTGGTCGTGGGGCAGGGGGTAGGGGACGGGGGCTGGGCGAAGAGGGGGAGAGGATATCCAGGCCCTGGGGGGGGCGCAGCGTGCAGCCAGTGGGTGCTTCTCCACACTTCCATGAGCTGAAGGGAAGGGAAGGGGGGTTGGTAGAGGGCCGGCGAAAACCAAAGCAGGGAAGGCGTAGACTCAGTAAACTTTGCTCTCCTCTGATAGTCAGATGTTATGGTTCAGAGTCAAGAGTTCAGCTGGCAGTTGGGGATAGGAAGGGGGAGGGGGAGGACATAGAGTTAGATCTGTAAACTTCCCTGTGGGATTAGACGCATCCTTGAGCTGGCGTGTTGGGGAGGCCAATTGGTGATAATGAATGGTTTTTGTTACAGGCTAGCATTCTTTCCAGTAGCCTTGGAGTCCTGGTCACAGTAATCCAATATTGTGGGATCAAACAGCAATTGGCGAAGACATCCTCTCTATTCTTTCATGATAGTCTGAGGGTGCTTTCACACATGCCTCTTTGCTCCGCACCATGCTTCTCTTCCTCGGATACTTTGGTCTTTTTGCTATATGTGAAAGGTCACTGGAACTCTGGTGTGGAGCAAACAAACAAACTCTGGTCCTCTGAAAAATGGAGGTCTTGGTTTGGCTCAAGCGAAGCATGGTGAGGTCTTTAATCATGTGAGAAAGCAACCAGGACCAAACATAGGACTTTACATTGAAGTGCAATTGTAACGGATCAACTCCATCAGTGACAGAGCAGCAGCCCTGCGTGCCTGCCATCACGGCAACAGGTACGAGCACACACTCACAACCCAATGTTCCAGCACACAGCCACACACACAAATATCCATCCATCCATCCTTCCATCCATCCATCCATTCATTTTCAGAGCCGCTTTGTCAGCACACAAACGCATCGCAAACATTTTCTCACTCCCTTTCGTGATTCTCCCACATCATTAATTTACTTATCTCTGTTTTCCCAAACTGTTCACATGATCAGAGATGGCTGCACATTCGACTGCTCTGTTTTATCCAAGTATGCATTCTGATAATTCACACATTACACATCTTTAACGGTAAGTTCCCGGTGATATGACGGCTCTGAGCGCTGACAGGTGGAGACGGAGCGGAGTCATCTCTGTGTTTAGGTAGAGCATTAGCACAAGTTGTGGCATCGTGTGATTATGGGTTATTTTGAATTATTATTAATGACTTTTCTGGGTGGATTGTTTTAGGATTTCCCTTGGAAAACATAGGAAGAGAGACCAAATTCTGGACGTGACGGTGCGACTGTCAGTAGTGACAGGCGACATTGTCATGGCAACGAACACACACACACAGAATTTCTGAAAAATGCATTTATCCGACAGAAGTCTATGGAGGTTGAAGTATTCTATCGAATCGGCGACCGAACGTTTTTCCCTGTGTTGTTGTTGTTGAGAAAGTTTGGTGCGCTTGGCCAACAGAACGTGTGAACGCGGACTGGACCAAATTAAAATGCAGATTCACCGCCTGAACTGCACCGAGTCCACCAGACTATATGTGTGAAAGCTTCCTGAGAGTTAAGAGCCCTGCCAAAACCTTCAGTGATGAGTGGCAGTCTTCCCAAAACAGCTGCCAATGTAATACAGATTTTACGATAGATCAGATAGCCACCAGCTCCAATTAGCATGATCCCTGCTACCATGATTCCAATCATGTAGATATTCTTCACGTCCTCAATGGAGAGTAAAGACAGACACATGACCTTCCACCGGTCCCAGGAATTCATCGTGTATCAGTCTGGAAACGTCCCATCAGGACATGCAGGGTCACCTCAGCCTGGTCTTTTCATTGGAAAAATTTGATCAATAGCACTGAGTGACCAGCTGGCCAATTCCATAGTTTTGTATGAATACGGAGAGAGTCTCCTAATGGCACAGACAGCTGACAAAACAAGCTGGTAGCTGGCAGCAAGGTCAGGTCAGGAGAGCGGTAGAAGAAAAATGCGACCGCCTTCACGAGAAGCAGAAAAGAGTGTGAGTAGTTGTCTGTGTGTTGCCCTGTGATTGACTGGTGCTCTGTCCAGGGTGTACCCCCGCCTAGCGCCCATTGAGAGCTGGAAATAAGCACCAGCAAACCCCTGCGACCCTGAAAAAAGGAACAAGCGAATATTAAAATAGATGGATGTCGGTCACTCTATCAGTGTCATTGTACATAACATATTTGTTTCCTCTTATTTATAATCAGTTACTTTTCTTTGCTGCTAAATCTGGTTTATTTTATATCTGATAATCAGTTATATAAAGTTATGGTTGATAAATATCTCTCTGACTTCCTATATTTAAACCAGATCAAGCTTGATGATGTAATCATTGATTACTGATCGGAATTATCTATTCCGAATTAAAGTGTTCTGCTTCGTGTTTACATGGAAATGGTAAATCCAGAACGAGGTTGACGTGGATAGCAGGTTTGTTCGGTTTTACACAATTTTGCTTTAGGTCTGGGGGTTGGGAAGGCTCTGATTGGACAGGGGGAGAACGTGATGTATCACGTCTATAAGGAAAAACACACAACCAACCCTTTATTGTCGGCTGTAACACAGACGACCACACAAGAACTGTTTTCACCTTTATTTTAATTGTAGTTTTGAAGCAGCAGCTAGACATTAACACACGGTTTCAATTTGGACCGCGGAGTGGAAGAGAGATAGGAATTAATCACCAGTAAAAAGCCCAGGAATAAACCAGCCACCTAATTCGGAATTAACTTTAATTCGGAATTAAATTAGCATTAGGAATTATGTGTTTACAAGGTCAGGTTAAAGAGGAATTAACTATTATTCCGCGTTAAAGAGGAATTAATGCTCCCTTGTAAACGAGACCACTGTGTGAGGGACAGCGCCAACTCTGGGGCACACGTGCACAGCGCTCTGCAACCATTTGCGGAGCAGAAAATTTTTTTTTTTCTCCTGCTGGTTCAGCGTAGCCTCACCACATGTAAGTAAAGAAAAGAACTTAAGGCAATAAGTCTTAACATGTATTTATTTGTATGTTATGGCGGTTTCCATTAATGAGTTGAGACAGAGTTCAGCTTTAGTGTTACTGGTTCAGCAGACACATGGTTTATCAGCTCAAAGAGAGTGGGATGGGCAGACTGGTCTGGGATTTAAAGGTTAACCAGTCTGTGTCTTAAAGGTTAACCAGTCTGTGTCTCAGTGAATCAGCAGTTGTTTGGTGCTCTCTTTGTTTATGTATGTTGCTGAGAAAAACCAGGGTTGGGATCAATGATAATTGTGTTTGTGTAAATTATAATTAATTACTATTATGGCATCATTGTAATTATAATTTCAAAAATCTGTTGCTGTCGTAATCAAAATTCAATTGTAATTCAGTTCAGATAATAGACTTTGTAATTGTGATTGCCATGAAAATTCTAGAAAAATTGTCAAATATAATTTCACGCTAAACTGGGGAACCATGTTACAGTTCTATGTAATAAAGTAACAATAGATAGGAAATAAATTAGATGATAGAAATGTGTTTTCAGTGTATTTTACACACTGATTTAAGACCCGCTATCATTAAAGATGAAAACCGAAATCTAACACTAGTGGAAGGTTAACATTTGGGTTATGTCAAGCTCAGTACTTGTGATTAATTGTTATTGAACTTTAGTAATTGAGAACGTAATTGTAATTTTCTTTCTGAGGATTAAAAAATAATATTTTAATTGTAAATGGGGCTGAGCTTGCTTAGTGTGTGCTATCAGTGTGTCATATGATTTGAAAGAAAATTAAGATCGAACATTTGGTGTTGCATCTTTCTAATATGACTGATGATATACAGTACTTATATGTTTCTCTCTCTCTCTCTCTCTCTCCAGGTTCAGAAACCCGATATCCAGTGGGTTTCAGGTTTTTGCAGAGAGGCCAGAAAAGGTTCGTTTGTGTGAGAACAACAACATGAGGTTTCTCATTCGCTGGGCAGCATACAGGTGAGGCTCACACCACAACTAACACTAGCACCCTTCTCCTCACCTTGTATATTCTTGTATACACTTCCACACAATGGTTCATCACAATAATCACAGACCATAAATACAATTTACTATATCAAATCAAGAATCCACATGAATCTGGTGAAATGATAATAATTCAGGACATTGCACAAACTAGATACACAGTAAATGTTCGGTTTGATATAAACAGTTTAGTGAGGGTTGTATGTGTCGATTTTCTCACTTTTTTGTTTTTTTGTTTTTCCATTTTCAGGTTCCAATATCTCATGTACTGCATAAAACAATTTTTGTTCATGCTAATTGTTCATTTTTTTTTAGACCCCAACTTTGGGTTATTTCAAGTTTTTCACTGGTAACATGAAAAAACAGAAAAACATTTATTTTTGAAAACATTTATTATGAACAAATTTCTCATGTTCTGTATTTGTTTTATATCCTAAGAAAGAGTAATCTTTATACTAAAAATTATAACCGAGATCAGATTTTTTCTTCTATTTCCCCATTTTCGGTGTGTGTCACCCAAGAACCAATGGCCTATATGTGACTAATCATTAGTGATGTGAACAGTCTATGTTCATAGCTCAAAGCTGATCAGATTACAGGAAGCTGAGGCATATAGAAAGTTGTTTACTTAATGCCCAAACATGTTCCAGACCCAAACACACACCCAATTTTGAGGAGTTGGCATGTCCACCAGATAGGATGTACAGCAGATAATTTCTATATTCTGAGAGAGTAAGTGGAGCTGTATTACTATACCACATTTCAGTTTCTAGTTTGAGAGGGAGGAGCTCACATTCCTATAGGGTAGGAGGAGCCAGAATTGTCAGGAGGAAGAGTTTCCACTAGGTGCATCATGTAGCAGGGAAAATCTAACTGGCCCGTTTGGAGATGACTTTTTACAAAATGTGCAATAACAAGGGAGGGAGGAAACATACATTTTTCAACTGTTGCCCTCTGAATGAGGCTAAAGAGATGTATATCACTGTAGCAAAACTATTGTATAGTGATTTTTCTCATCATACCACCCCTTTAATATAAAGTCTGAATGTCACTTTAAGATCTGCAATGTCCCAAGATCACAGGAGGACGGTTTTCGTCGGGCAGCAGGGTAGCAGCACTTTGCAACACTCTAAGTGAAGGAAATCATAAAGAGATTTGACCAAGGCTTAGAATACTGTACAGCAGGGAGATGCCCTGGTATTTTGAAATCCACTGTTATGTCATACTTGGATATCAGCCATGTTACTAAATTATTCAAAGTTTAGCCTTTCTATTGGTCAATGCTTTTACAGTGACTGATTCATGTGAAACAAGGCTATACAAGCGTGAATTTAAGAGTGTCTTGTTCAGAAGGGCTTCATTAACAAACAAATTGAAAAAACACACTGTACACTTAAACAAAAATAAATTCAAGTATGGGGTCATTTGTTTATTTTGTGCATTGTTGGAATGTCAGTGCTAAATACATATTTTTATTATTTTATAACTGATTTATTCTTTGAAGCATTCATTTTGATTCAGGCTTGATTTTAGTGAAGTTAGTAAACAGTCGGAGCCATAAATGCAACGCTACTAATAATTAGCATAATAATCATTCCTTTTGGTGTTTTTTGTCTTGGTTTCCTTATCATTATGGAGACTTTCTTCAAACATTAACACTCTTCCACACTGCTTCATGATGCATTTGAGCCTTTTTAATGTGTACAGTGTTTCTAAATCGCTGCTGTCTGTCTGTCTGCTCTTTTTCTAATCCATTAGCCACCACTCACAGATGTATGTTCACCTCACTAATGCACTCAAGTCTTGGGTTAGGTTTTCACACAAGGACAAAGGATGTTGCAGTGCAGCTTTTCGTTAATAAAGGGGCCTATTTGTTCAGTCAAATGTACGTATGTATGCACATGTTAGCTTTGTTAAGTACTGAATGATCTCTTATTCCTGCACAGAGGTCATGTTCATCATTGTGTTGACACCAGTGTAATTTTTGACAAGGATTTTTCTTTTCAATTTAGTCTTAGTCACTCACCAAATATTTGATTTAGTTAAAGTCACATTTTAGTCTTTTAGTTTAGAGTTCAAATTGAGTTGGTGAAAATCAGTTTTAGTGTCATTGTAGTCTCCTTTTAGTCTTTAAAAAAATGCACAGTTTATTTTTTCTGTAAAAGATTTTACTAAATGTTTGGCTAGCTTAGGTTGTCTTAAGAAGCTGTCCTCAGCTATGGGGTTAACTCCCTTTCTTCACAGCAGTCTGCCTCTGTGTGAAACACTGATTAAAAAAATTAATGATTAAAAAAGAAAGATACAAAACTGCCACTCAGTTCTCATCGTTAATAAACTAGAAATCCCTCCCTTGGTGGTGTGTTTTAGGGATGTTTTTTAAAATGAGAAGATGTACCTTGGTTAAAAAAAGGTTGAAAAACACTGCACTAATCCATCAATGTAGCTTTAGTCAGACATGTTGAGGCTCTTTGGCCACTTTTTACTGAGTGACAGCAGCTGAAGTCAAGGCTACAGGTGAGATAACACACAATGAATTAGAACCAGTTGATTATCAGATGATCAGATTAGACGGGCTGTGTGGCTCCAGGAGTGTCAAAACTTACCTGGAATTCAAACCACATTTATGTGTCAAAGGACGTCTGCAAAACCAACAAATCATGTGTGCTTTGAATCCTGACAGCCAGTGTTTGACTTCCTTCCCAATGACAATCTTTTCTGTGTGATTGTGTGTGTTTCTCTCCAGGCGTATGTTTGCAGTGCTTGGGTGTTTGGTCGTGCTGAGCTTGATGCTGCTGTCTCTATCGCTGATGGATACGAGAACAGACAGACATGCGACGTGGACTGTTGACCTTAAACATAAAAAGGTGAGAGTGAGGATGGAAGCGGAACAATGATTTGGTAGGAAAGTGTGAGAGTCTTTGTCATTAAAAGCTTATAACTTCCTTTTTCTGATCCGTCACAAGAAATGTACATTTATTTTTTCATGCATAATCAAGTGTTCTCAACATTTTCTACTGGTTGAGCGAGGAATTACTGCAGTAGATTGACTTAGGATGGTGTATTTTAATGTCATGCTGTGTGAATATTGTAGAGTTATTCCACACTAGTAGTAATACTAGTTTGCATGGCCCCTGAAAATGCTGTTTACAAAGAAGAGCCACTTTTGATTCTAATGAAGTGAATTGCAGTCAAAACAGAACTTTTACCGTGCAAATTCCACAAACATCTTTTATAAAACCAATACAAAAAGTAGTGGAATTTGCAATAATGAGCCTTTTCACACTCAGGAACTGCGCATGCGTGATCTGGGGGGTCATAGGTTGAGAGGGATATAAACGTAAACAAGCTCGTCCACTTTGTTGATTTACCCAAGCTATTATTTTAATTCTCCTCCATGAACCGCCACCTTAACGTGGTTGAGGGGTTTGAGTACCCGAATGATCCTGGGAGCTATGTTGTCGGGGGCTTAATGTCCCTGGTAGGGTCTCCCAAGGCAAACAGGTCCCAGGTGACGGGTCCGACTAAGAGCGGTTCAATAGCCATATATGTACATTAAACAACAAAGGCAGTTCACGTCGCCCGGATTGGCGCTACCGGGGCCCCACCTTGGAGCCAGGCCCGGGGTTGGGGCTCGAGTGCGAGCGCCTGGTGGCCGGGGCTTTGCCCACGGGCCCCGGCCGGGCAGAGCCCGAAAGGACGACGTGGGCCCGCCCTCCCGTAGGCCCACCATCCGCATGAGGGATCATATGAGGCCGGTGCAATGTGGATCGGGCGGTCGTCCAGGGCAGGGGCCTTGGCGATCTGATCCCCGGCTACAGAAGCTAGTGTTAGGGACGTGGAATGTCACCTCTCTGGCGGGGAAGGAGCCTGAGCTTGTGTGCGAGGTGGAGAAGTTCGGACTAGATATAGTCGGTCTCACCTCGACACATAACAAGGGCTCTGGAACCAGCCTTATCGACAGGGGTTGGGCTCTCTTCTACTCTGGAGTCGCCAATGGTGAGAGGCGCCGGGCCGGGGTGGCTATACTTCTTGCCCCCCGACTTAGTGCCTGTATGTTGGAGTTTCCCCTTTTAGACGAGAGGGTTGCCACCCTCCGCCTTCGGGTGGGGGGACGGATTATGACTGTTGTTTGTGCCTATGGGCCAAACAGCAGCTCGGAGTATCCACCCTTCTTGGATTCCTTAGAGGGAGTACTGGAGAGTGCTCCTTCTGGGGATTCCCTCGTTCTGCTGGGGGACTTCAACGCTCACGTTGGCAGCGACAGTGAGACCTGGAGGGGCGTGATTGGGAGGAACGGCCCCCCTGATCGGAACCCGAACGGTGTTTTGTTGTTGGACTTCTGTGCTCGTCACAGATTGTCCATAACAAACACCATGTTCAAGCATAAGGGTGTCCATATGTGCACTTGGCACCAGGACACCCTAGGCCGCAGTTCGATGATCGACTTCGTAGTCGTGTCATCGGACTTGCGGCCGCATGTCTTGGACACTCAGGTAAAGAGAGGGGCGGAGCTGTCAACTGATCACCACCTGGTGGTGAGTTGGCTCTGATGGCGGGGGAGGATGCCGGTTAGACCTGGCAGACCCAAATGTATAATGAGGGTCTGCTGGGAACGCCTGGCAGAGTCTCCTGTCAGAAGGAGCTTCAACTCCCACCTCCGGGAAAACTTCAACCATGTCTCGGAGGAGGCGGGGGACATTGAGTCCGAGTGAGCCATGTTCCGTGCCTCTGTTGCTGAGGCGGCTGATCAGTGCTGTGGCCGCAAGGTAGTCGGTGCCTGTCGTGGCGGCAATACCCCAACCCGTTGGTGGACACCGGGGGTGAGGGATGCCGTCAAGCTGAAGGAGGAGTCCTACCGGGCCTTTTTGGCCTGTGGGACTCCGGAAGCAGCAGATAGGTACCGACGGGCCAAGCGGAGTGCAGCCACGGCGGTCGCCGAGGCAAAAGCCCGGACATGGGAGGAGTTTGGTGAGGCCATGGAGAACGACTTCCGGACGGCTTCGAAGAGATTCTGGACCACTATCCGGCGTCTCAGGAGGGGGAAGCAGTGCACCGTCAACACTATGTATGGTGCGGATGGTGCGCTGCTGACCTCGACTCGAGACGTTGTGGATCGGTGGGGGGAATACTTTGAAGACCTCCTCAATCCCACCGACACGCCTTCCAATCAGGAAGCAGGGCCCAGGGACCCGAGAGTGGGCTCTCCTATCTCTGGGGCTGAGGTTGCCGAGGTGGTTAAAAAGCTCCTCGGTGGCAGGGCTCCGGGGGTGGATGAGATCCGCCCGGAGTTCCTCAAGGCCTTGGATGTTGTGGGGCTGTCATGGCTGACATGACTCTGCAACATCGCATGGACATCGAGGGCAGTGCCTCTGGATTGGCAGACCGGGGTGGTGGTCCCCCTTTTTAAGAAGGGGGACTGGAGGGTGTGTTCCAGTGGCGGCTGCTGGTCTTTCATGCAGGGGAAGCTCATTTTCTGCCTACTTCAGAAAATGTATCTGTTTATTTAAATGTGAATTCTAGTAGAATTCACATTTTGTTGTCAACAACTATTTGCAGATTATCACACACGCACGCACGCGCGTAGCTGCTGCGCGCTGGAGTGTGAGTGTTTGGTCAAAAGTCTCACAACACAAGCAGTAACAGTCTCCACAAACACCAAAAACAGACACTAGGTTTGTCAGAAGTTAATTCGCTATGAGAGGATCAGCAAAGTCTCCGTGTCAACACAGAGCAACGGACTGAAATATTTGAAAAACCCGCCTGTGTGCTTACAACGTCATACTCTCTGATTGGCTCATTTCGCTGTCAATCAAAATTGAATTAGCCTGAGACAGATCATCCAATCATCATCCATTATTCCAGCGTCCGGAACAGACAGATCCAGCCCACTGCTCCATAGACCTCCTGTGAAGCCCGGCGTCCGATGGGCGGGACTAAGTGCGTCATAACCGAGCATTTATCCAATGAGCGTCTAGTTTGACTGCAGTGGATCAACCCCTAAATCCTGTCCCATTGACTTCAATTGAAGCTGAACTTCACCACTGTTTATTAACACTGTGACGCTGCGGTAATGAATGAAGAACGTCACGCTGTCACTGTCAGTTTCCTGTTATAAGAAGCTGATTCTGAACTAAACATACGTGTGTTCTGTCATATATTTAGTCAATGAAATGTACACACAACACTACATATTTGACCACTGATTTTAGGGGAAGCTGAGGTTCCCTTGTAGTCTTAAAGCATCCGCCACTGGTGTGTTCCAATTATAGAGGGATCACACTCCTCAGCCTCCCCGGTAAGGTCTATTCAGGGCTACTGGAGAGGAGGGTCCGCCGGATAGTTGAACCTCGGATTCAGGAGGAGCAATGTGGTTTTCGTCCTGGCCGTGGAACTGTGGACCAGCTCTACACCCTCAGCAGGGTCCTTGAGGGGTCATGGGTATTTGCCCAACCAGTTCACATGTATTTTGTGGACCTGGAAAAGGCATTTGACCGTGTCCCTCGGGGATACCTGTGGGGGGTCCTCCGGGAGTAAGGGGTATCGAACCTCCTGATAGGAGCTGTTCGTTCCCTGTATGACCGGAGTCAGAGTCTGGTCCGCATTGCCGGCAGTAAGTCGAAATCGTTTCCGGTGAGGGTTGGACTCCGCCAGGGCTGCCCTTTGTCACCGATTCTGTTCATAACTTTTATGGACAGAATTTCTAGGCGCAGTCAGGGCGTTGAGGGGGTCCGGTTCGGGGGCCTCAGTATTGCATCACTGCTTTTTGCAGATGATGTGGTCCTGTTGGCTCCAACATACTGTCACCTTCAACTCTCACTGGATCGGTTCGCAGCCGAGTGTGAAGCGGCCGGAATGAGAATCAGCACCTCCAAATCCGAGTCCATGGTTCTCGACCGGAAAAAGGTGGAGTGCCTTCTCCGGGTTGGAGATGAGGTACTGCCCCAGGTGGAGGAGTTCAAGTACCTCGGGGTCTTGTTCACGAGTGAGGGAAGGATGGAGCGAGAGATCGACAGGCGGATTGGTGCGGCGTCTGCAGTGATGCGGAGTCTGCACCAGTCCGTCATTGTAAAAAGGGAGCTGAGCCAAAAAGCAAAGCTCTCGATTTACAGGTCGGTCTACGTTCCAACCCTCACCTATGGTCATGAACTTTGGGTCATGACCGAAAGAACAAGATCACGGGTACAAGCGGCCGAAATGAGTTTCCTCCGTAGGGTGGCTGGGCTCTCCCTTAGAGATAGGGTGAGAAGCTCAGTCATTCGGGAGGGGCTCAAAGTAGAGTCGCTGCTCCTCCGCATCGAGAAGAGCCAGATGAGGTGGCTCGGGCACCTAATTAGGATGCCCCCTGAATGCCTCCCCAGTGAGGCGTTCAGGGCACGTCCCTCCGGAAGGAGGCCCCGGGGAAGACCCAGGACACGCTGGAGAGACTATGTCTCTCGGCTGGTCTGGGAACGTCTCGGGGTCCCCCCAGAAGAGCTGGAGGAAGTGGCCGGGGAGAGGGAAGTCTGGGCCTCCCTACTGAGGATGCTGCCCCCGCGACCCGGAAACGGCTAAGCGGGAGAAGATGGATGGATGGATGGATGGATGGATTATTTTAATTAAATTTACAAATTTGAAGGATGTGCACAAGATGGACAGGTCAATAAGTGAACTGGAGTAACGCCATCAGCTGAAACGTCAGGAAAAATACAATTTTTAGCTCGTGTTCAGCTTTAGCTTTAGCGGCTAACTCTGTCTTTCTGCCTCGGGGACTGATACTTCGTTTACGCAAAAAATCTTTAAAGGAATCAACACTCAAACGGGTAAAATAATCCAAATCTCTGTCAGACTCGCTTCCTACACCGTCAGCCATGGCAAGTTTATCCCTCTTGACCTTTGAGCTAATGCGGAAGAACTAAACCAGTGGTTCAAGTTCAAGCTCAGGAACATTACACAGTATTCAAGTAAAACTAAAATTGACATTAATTTGGGCTTTGAGGTATATTCACACTCAAATAAATGGTAAAACAAAGTGAACTGAACAGCATGCAAAGGCAACTTAAATGATGGATACAAAAAGGTCTGGAACTTGCATTAGTTCAAGCCCAGTTACATTACACATGTATTCAAGTAAATCTAAAAAGAACACTTGCATTGCTTTGAGGTCTATATACACATAAACAACAATAACAAATAAAATGGCACAAGTTCTTTTGTGTCATCAACATGTTCTACTAGTTTTGCAGCTTCAGAGCTTTCAATGTCTTTCTTATCCATTTACACTGTAACTAACTGTTTACTGTTTACTTTCCCCCAGTGCAACCTTGAAAAGGGTCCAGTCTGAAATGCGGCGCAGCGTAGCGCTCCCAACGTAATCAAATACACTGGTACAGCGGTATATTGAAAATTTAAAATATAACGACAATATACACCATTATTTGGTATTAACCGGTATACCGCCCAGCATAAGCTTCCATGTCCAAAAATGTGCAGCTAGTTTAGTATGAAGTGTCTGGAAATATAAACTCAATGTATTTAGGAGAAATCCTGACTTGAATGTCGATCTAAGTTCCAATCCAGTGGCATCATTAATCCAATGAAAATCCAAATTTTCAGTGAAACTGAAATTGTTTGACCACCAGAAAGGAATCAGTGAATCTCATGCTGCATCCATCATGTTTGAATATGTACAGTGTAACTACTGCTGCCCTACAGACATGTTTAGCATCACGTAATGTTACATAAATGCACTTAAATTGTCCCGTTGCACTATATGTGGAGTAAATGTCAGAAATTATACTGCTATAAATCGTGAAAACGGGTAATGGTGACCTTCCTACTGAGGGGTGGGTGATAATGAGGTTGAAGCCTAAGGTTCTGTAGAAATGACTCATGTCAATAACTCATGATGAGCGTCCTTTGTTTCATCTCCAGCTGCTGCACCAACATGTCCACGATGTTCTGCAGGGTCAGTGCCGTCCACACGGCACCAGGAAGGACTTGTTGACTCGACTTCCTGCTTCCAGTCATAAGACACACCCCTTCCTGTGGAGGAATGAGCCAATTTCTGACACGCTGTTCCTGTACCCTCTTCCATTTGGGTTCAGAGGACTCCAGACCAAAGTGGAGAGACTGCAGAGGCTGGTAAACCATCTGAGACGCTGCATAGAAAACATTTGTTTGTTGGTCACATTGCAGAGTGAGCGGAAAACACATCTGATGTGATTGTTACATATCTGCTGACATTTGGCCAGGTCGTCATTGCAAATAAAAATTAGTTCTCGGTTACCTGAGTTATTTATTAAGAACAGGTGGTTGAATATTTGCATTGAGAGTGTCTAGAGAGGACTCGCGTAGCTGGCTTTGGTGGGCGTGGCCAGCATTATGATCAGCTAAGCTGAGTGCGTTTGTTAAGAGGTGTCTCAATGTGGGAACACCCAAATTTCTCATTAATTATGTGTCCATCATTGCATCAACGACATCAGTCAGAGAGCACAAGTTTAAATCAGCTCACTAATTTCATTTAAATCTGTTCAGAACTTAGAAAGTCAGAAAAAACATGTAAGATTTAAAGAATTTACACTGACAGTTTGTGAAACCAACATTTGCACTGAGTTAAAAGTATAAGTAAACCCCAGGGTTTTTGGTGACCTGCCACTAGGGGGAAAATAAAAAAAATGCCTTTATTATGGGCATTGCTCCTAGAGTGGTTAAGACACGCCCAGTCACAGCATCGCCGCCCCCCCACAGAGCTGCACAGTTCCACATGGAGCTGTCAGCTCGCCAATTCAATGCTCTCTGAGGGCTGTGAGAGGAGGAAACCAGTCCCTCCTCCCATCTTTTATAGGAGATATGGGGCAAACAGTGACAGTTAGTGACGTCACTGATCTAATCTAAGCCAATAGCAACGTTCAATTGTAATAGCCGTTGTTCAACTCATAGACAGCATTCACTCTGACATTTTTACAACTAAAATCACTAAATTTAGATACTTAGATTAAAATGTGAAGAGTGGGACTAGGAGCAATAAACTATATTACTTCATACCTAATCATATATGTATTCCACAGAATAAAGTGTTTTAGGGTGAATTTACACTTTAAAATTAACAGTAAAATGATTAAAGATCTCCATCTCAGTGATGAGCAATCGAGAAAAAAAGTTCTTTGTACTTAGATTTGAAATGTTCCCATACAAATATTAAGTCACTCAGTTGGTTGAAGACAATCGTCATGCATTAAAACATAACGGCACCGATCCTTTCTCAAAAAGACCAATGCCAGCTAAAAGCATTACGGAAACATGTCTTTATTCTACATCAGTTCACTAATCTAATGTAACTGATGGCTGTTTTCTAGCTGCCGGCGTCAGACTCTGTCACTGAGCCCGTGCACACTTCCAGCCAGTGTCGCCGCTGTGTGGTGGTGGGAAATGGAGGCATCCTCAAAGGGCTGGAGCTGGGCTCACTCATCGATCGCTTTGACACCATCATCAGGTGAGCAGGAGCTCTGCAGCCATTAGTGCACATCAAAGTGAAAAGAAACAGCGACCGCATCAGTGTGTGTCTGCGTCCTGCAGGTTAAACAGCGGCCCTCTGGGACAGTTCAGTGTGGACGTGGGGAATCGAACCAGCATTCGTTTGAGTTACCCTGAGAGCACGCCTGTGGACTGGGTGGACACAGACCCCCTCACTGTGTTTGTTGCAGTTCTTTATAAAGGAGTGGACCTGAGCTGGACCTCAGCCATGATTAACAAGCTCCCTGTGGTCAGTGCTAGGCAGACACGTGTAATAATGTCTGTGGCTATGTTGTAAATGTCATACTAGCGTACTACTCATACCAAGTCTGACGTCAAAATTAGTATGTAGTGCGTTAACATTAGGTAGTATGAAAAGATTGAGTACAAGAGAAATACTCTGATGTATACTAAATGAGGAAATTTTTCAAGTGTGCACAGTTTACATACTAGTGGTACTCGACCACCCCACAATGCATTGCAAGCAGAATGTAAAATGGTCCTGGGACTGGCTTCAAGCTAAAAATCAAACATCTCCTTTTGAAAACAAAAGCATGTTTTCTTGTCTTATTCATTTTAACACTTTTGTAAATAAGTAAGTACTTTTTATTTATAAAGCGCTTTTTCAGAGGTAAAAACCACTAAGTGCTGTGTACAAACATTTCAGGTACATTCCATCCAATGATTCTGGGGAGGGGTGTAGGGGGCAGGTGTTTCAGGTTAGCACGGTAACCTTGAGTCTTTGGTCTCCAGCATATCCAATATTGTGGCCAATTCCCACGACACAAACTCTCCACTCCTCACCATGGTGGATTCCATCTGAGAGTTGTGAGAGTTCGGCCCCTTTTGTAAATGGCTCACGGCTTTCCAATAATGCTGCCAACGTAATCCACGTCCTCCACGGAAAGCATTGACAGACACACAACCTTCCACCAGGAATCCATTGTGTATACATCTGCAAACGTTCCATCCGGACAAGCGGGCTCACCCCGACCCGGTCTTTTTGTTGAAAAAATGTCATCATTAAGAAACTATCTGACCAATTTCATGATTTTGGTTGTTGGAAAAATGCAGAAAGAGTCTCCTGTTAGATGCTGATATTCTACTTGGTCACTTTATCACTTCAAATGTTTTCAGAACTTTCAAAAGTGTAGAATCAACAGAGATATTTAGCCTCAGTGTGCTTCAGGTTTTTGTCCTCTGCTGCTCTTTTCATTCTTTTTTTTTTTTTTTTCCTGATCTTCTCCGTTTCTTTGTCTGCAGCCTTTGTGGGACTGGCTCTTCTTCTGGAAGAAGGTCCCAGATCAAATTCCACTGGATTCTTCCAGATTTCGAATTCTGAACCCACAGGTCATTAAGGAAGCGGCGTTGGATCTGCTCAAATATCCTCCACCCAGATTCCACCTGTGGGGCTGGGACCAGGTAATTTACATCGACTGCACCATCAACACTTACAACCAGTATGAGATGACCACTCAGTAGTTAGCAACACACTGTACTACAGTATAGCGTTAGGTTCAAGCTCCCCCTAGTGTCAAGCTTCTGTTGTTACATATTTAAAGGGAGAAATACGGTTATTCATTTATATTATAATAATGGAACTGATTTACAGCTGCAGTTATTTATATAGAAATGTTTGATCTCTGTTTTATAATTCAGAAATGGCCATTAGTATTTTAAGAATGTGTAACATCTGTGTTATTCACATGCTTTGTAGCACCATTGACCAAATGTTTTGATGAAATGCAACTCATTCTTCGTCTAAAATCTATCATCAGCATTCTTTTAGTGTAACTGTGCTGAGACTCAACTTATACACATTAGGGGTATATTAATTTGTTTTCAACAATTAAATTCAAATCACGATTCCTTGTTGCTGATTTGATTCATGGATGATTTGGGTTAGTTTAGAACAATTCGATCCGAAATGATTCAGTGACTTGAAATTAATTCAGTAACTTTTTAGCCAAAATAATAATTCAACCAGTGTGACTGAAATAAATCCCTGAATGCTGGACAATACAAGTGAGCTTTCATAGATTCATGATGTTTCTTGCAAGGGAATTGTCTATAAATTAATTATGGACATAAACAAACAAGTAAACAACATTTAGTGTAAAAAATATTCACATTCTATTTGAATAAAGTCCAACCAACTCTTCAGTTTAAATGAACGGGATGTTAACTTTTCTACCCTCATTTTCAATACTCAAGTTTTCAATAAAAGTGTGTATTAGGTTTACCTGATTGTTTTTATACCTAAAAATAATTAAATATTATTATCAAAATGAAGTGAATTCAAGATCTGTTCATGTTAAATGAGGAGTGGTTGAACCTGATACATTTCATTTTAACTTGATTCGTCAGAGCTAACGCTAACGAGCTAACGTTACATGTGCTGCTGCTGCACTGAACACTGTCAATAGGGCCTGGTGGTCGACGGTGGACACAGTGAGCGACTCCTTTAGAATATCTCTGTCTGTGATAAAGTCAAAGGGTTTCCACACACTGGACCCCAAAGGAGGATTATTGATCAATTTCTCCGTTGCCGGATTCTCCTCCATGCTATGTTTAGTTGTCTGCTGGTGCGTGACAATGACATCACAGACGGTAATGTCTTTAATATTAAAAGCGCTTAAAACACATCCTATAAAGTGTGCTCTGCTTATTTCCCTGTATCGATACAATCGATTAGGGTTGCACATCTCCCTGTGATAAACGATTCGATATGCATCTCGATACACAGGTTACGATTCGATTAAAAAACGATATCTTTTTCTTTTCTTTTTTACAGATCGACGATTCGATTCGATACAGTGTAGAAACTATACGATTTGTTTCTACGGTAAATATTTGTTGTAGATATTTTATAAAATAAAGAAACCAATTCTGAAGTGACAGTACAATATTTTCTTTTCAAATATGTAAAAGACCACATATCCCCAAGCATTGTGGCTTTATGGCACTGGTAAAACAAAAACAGAACAACAAAATCACATGTCAGTGTATTTATTTTTAGACATGAACCAAAAAAAGAAGATAAACAACAAATTGCAATATTTCAGCCTAAGCCATGTTTTGAACACTAGAATAGGTAACTACGTGCAATATTCCAACCTGAGCATAGTCTGTTGTACACGAGAGGTCAGTAATAAAGTTGTAACATTTCAATGTAAACAATTTACACACCTATAGACAAACCCTGTAACAATAACTTTATAATGATGACCCCTGATGGTCATTATCTTAACATCTTATCTCAACAATGCTTAACACAAAGTGACGTTTTTTTTTAGAGAAGATAAATACATAACATACATAATGTATAAAATGAATCAAACAGCTGCTTTTTGACCTGGGAAAGGTAATCTGGCGCATAGTGCAAAGTAGACTGCACTACATTTATATTCTCACGTTGCAGTTAAGTCTGACTCACAAGTCACCAATCATTATAGCTTTTACCTCACACATAGTAATGTAGTTCACTTACAGTGTACCTGTGCATTTTGCATTTTTTTATTCATCATCACTGTCCTCTGTCTTTTTGGAGAGTAGAATGCGTCCAAATGCCTCCTCCTCTGATTCCTTTTTCTTGAACCACAGTGTGTCTGTTTTTTGTCAGTTATAATCTGATATGTCTTAAATATAATAAGATATGGGTTTTAAATTGTTCATTTACATTTGTTCATGGCGTCGTGAGTGCTCGGGTGTGCGTGTCCCTTTAAATGTTGTCGCGGTAAGGAATTGTGGGTCAGCATTATCTCGTCTCCTATGGTAAAGGATGCATTAGTGTTTCCTAGGCTAAAGGAGGTAAAAAATGAGCCTTTTTACTAAGCTTAAAGAGAACTCGGATGTTCTTTATCGCGGCCATCACTTTAACACTTCCGACAGTGAAGGAACAGTGGATAGGAAAGGAGATAGGAGGGACTATTCGGACGCAGCCTTAGTTTCGCGGGCAGCTTCAGTGATCGCGTTGTTTTTAAGTGGAGCTTAGAGACGCTGGCGTGTGGGTGATGCTGCCAACCGATTCCGAGTCTCACGATACCCGATCCATGCCTCTACAATTGATTAATCTAGGTATTTATGGCTAATTCCTATCGATTGAAGAGGCTGCTACCAATACAACTGTATTTCTCACTTGTTGAACCGGATATCTGGTCGCATCAGTTTATCATTCACAACCTTACAAACGATTGATTACATTTTAAAACAATGTTAGATCAATTAATTTAATCAGGAAGCTCAATTGCCAAGCACACATTGATGTAGTTGGATCATAGGAATTTAAATCCATTCATCGATCTAATGCATGGTTTTTCAACATTTGGGTCGTGGGCCCATGTGGTGTCGTCTGAAATGTCCAGTAATGATAAAATAGAAAAATATTACTGATTATAATTATATTTTTAATTTTATTGTATTTATTTTATTAATTTATAATTTTTTTTATCTATTTTTCTCAATTAAAAAAACAATAAATAATATCAGTGCTGGAAGAGGCAGAAAGCTCTTGTTTTTCAAATTAAAGCACCACACAGTCTCAAACTACTGTATTCTACATTTTCATTTTCTCAAATGTAAATGTAGATTAAATAAAATGCAGAATAAAAATATCTGAGCTGATGCATCTTGTCACTTTGTGCACTAATCCTGACTACTCAGTATTTGTAACACAGCATAACAAACATGATAAAAAAAAAAACGAATCTGTGATGTTGGGAACCACTGATCTAATGGATGAGTTGTTACAATCTTAATACACAATAATTTATTTTAGTCGACTAACTCCTCTCACTCCTACAGATTATATCATTGTTTTGGAGACATTTCTGAGCTTTAATAACGAATGTGAATCTGTGTAGAACATTCCGACCCTGGGAGTCTCAGCGCTGAACTTGGCCAGCCTTTTGTGTGACGAGGTGAGCCTGGCAGGCTTCGGGTACAACCTCACCCAGCAGGGGGCGTCGCTGCACTACTACGACCACCTGCCCATGAGCTTTATGCAGGGCCAGAAGATGCACGACGTGAACAAAGAGACGGAGCTCCTGCAGAGCCTGGTCCGGGAGGGGACGCTTACTGACCTGACGGGGGGCATCCACTGCTCCTTCTGCACCAGCTGAGCTTCACACACACTGAATGAACAAACCAACAAACTCTAAAAATACCCAGAGAGCGACATTCTTCATTCCATTAACCTCCGGTAACTGATAGACATAGAACATTTTTATGAGCTTTCAAAGCTCAATAAAGAAGCAGATATGCTTTAATACTGATGTGTCAGAGAAAGAGTAGTAGTGATATTATTCATGCAGCCCAGCTGTGTAAACTATAGTTACTGACACTGCGGTGTTTTTACAGGAACCATATAATTTATTTCTGTTTTCTCTGGACCAAAACAAACATGTATGTAAATGTGTTGAATTAAATGTATTGCTTCATGTGACATGTTGTTTTACAATGCATTCATTAGGTTAAATTTAAAGATGATGAGGATGATGATCAAAATGTAGCTTCAAGAAGCAGCAGTGATGGACAGGAGATACACCATGGCTAACTTAACTTAATTGTTTTGTTTTTGTTTTCTTTTTCACATCAAATAGCGCGAAACCATTCTCATTGCGTAAGTTTGAGTCGACCACTCTGGTGGTAGAGGAAAATCCCGAAAAGCATGACTAAAGCTTACTTAAGTTTGTGCTTTGTGAACGATGCAATCATAATATTCTTTGTTCATATTGCACATATTGTTAGCACTCATTGTTTTCATTGATTCAGTCATATACCAAAAGCCATTTAAATTGAAAAACGTTGCTTCTCGTGTCAAATATTATTAGGCGATCAATCAAGATTAATTATGAAGACACTGATTAATTAGATTGTTTTTTTTTTTTTTTTTTAATCAAGCCCCACCACTACTAAACTAACTATATTACCCTAATGCCACATTTACCAGCTCCAGTCATATTTCAACATGATTCACTGTCCCAACTACAAAGTGTGAGATTGATAAATTCGTTTCATTTTCATTGTTATATTTGCTGCATGATGACGATGTACAGTATCTAGAGCAGTGTTTCTCAAATGGCGGTACGTGCGTTCTAGGGCAATGGTTGTCAAACTTTTTTCACCAAGTACCCCCTCAGAATACTTACATACGTAATACATCATAATGACCAACATTAAAAATACAGTAGCGTAGTTGACCTTAGTATTCATTAAAAACAAGGCAGAGGTTTTATATATATATATATATATATATATATATATATTTGATATTGTTGGCCACTGTGACATTACACACAGTTTAAACAGTAACACTGTGTTTAAATAAAGGAAAATGAAACGCTACTTAAATAATGAATCAAATAAAATTAGTTTGGCCTACCACTAGATGGAGCCCGCGTACCACTAGTTGTACGGCACCACAGTTTGAGAATCAGTGTCCGAGGGGTATGCGATGGCACTACAGGGGGTACTTGAGAGAGAAAAAGTGCAAAATTAACTAATGAAAGCATTGCAAATATGGGGTTTTATGATGTTTATTTTTATTAAAAAAAAAAATGTTTATCTTAATAATTGATTAGAACATGAACTGAAAATACAAGGGTCAGTCTTGGTCTCACACCAGGCAGAAGATGACAGGAAATCTATTCAGGAGGCACTAAGTACTGATTCATTCAACTTATTTACATGATATTCTTAAAAATGTGAGTTGTCACTTATTCATCCCATCATTATGATCTATAGTTGTTTTTTCACACTATTCTGACCACACACACGGAGAAGGAGAGAGAGCGTGCTGAAACACTCCAGATAAAGTAAAAATCAGCTGGTTTATGATAGAAATAAACAACAAATATAACGTGGTTATTAGGCAACTTTATGCTCAGAAGCGCTCATTTCAACGTAATCGCTGCTGGCGATGGTGCACGGGGAGCGGAAGGAGTACTATCTCAGTCTGGTTCCAGTAAAAAGTGACCGTAAAAAGCTGTAAATGTACTGATATGCAGACATGGGACAGTGAGGAGGAGACTTAATGTAGAGATGGAAACTTTCATTAGGCTCCGCTACTTCGCAGGCCGCTGGATGTAGCCGGCTCAACAATCCTAGGCTTGAGGTCTAGAGTAGTCGCGTCTTACAGGCTATAAGTCTCATTTGCCTAAATCTAAGATTGCCTGGTGGTCGTATATTATTTTAGAGTAACTATGCTGCAGGTTCACTGTAAAATCATTACAATTGACTGAGTTATCTGCTGATATACAGTATATCTGTTGTTAACACAAGCCTCTACAGCCGCAGCCAACCTCACAACCGCTGTGTAGGGCTTGGTGAAATCCAGGTAGTTGACGATATCAGGATACATAATAGACGGAAGACTCTCCGGGTCTTCATTGATCCAAGACGAGGGAGCCGACTCATATGGATCTGCACCACCAGTAAACCATAATTTTTCCAAAAATCGTGCCCTTTCCTGCGGACCAAGTCCTTCCCTGTATGCCTTTGTATCTATAATGCATTTTGAGGAGCTTTTGTGATTTATCCATCGCAGAGTACACCTCCGTAAGCCTCCAACATGTAGTGTTAACATCCGCTCTATAAAACCTGTACTTCTAACGACCCAGTCATACATTTAAAGCTGCAGTATGTAAGTTTATTTGGCATCATTTGGTGAATAATCCATAATCACCTTTGATCATATTGTAATCAAAATGTTCTGAGAGGACACTGGACCTCTGCTCTGTCTCATGGCTCTGTGTTGATGCTTTAGAAATCCAGGAGCGTGACGTGACTTTTCAGTCAATCAGAGATCTTTTTACAAACAGAGTGCTCCATGAGCTGTTTTGGGGTGTTACAAATGACTGCTCAACTGGTGTTGATGAAGAACTCTGAATTAAAACAGAAGAAGAAGAAGAGCATAAAAAACCTGACATATCAGCAAACAAATTGAAGGTTTTCAATGGATCATACTTTGATTTAGGCTGGTATAATCTATTAAATGATAATAAAATTGGTCCCATAGAGATGTTGTGTGACTGCTAAGAAAAGGTAAACTGCTGGATGAGTGAAAACTTCCTTCAACTAAATCAGGACAAGAATCTTGTGACCTCCATCTTGTCACAAGATGGAGGTGATTGTTTTTGGTAACAAGGAAAAGAGGGACTCAAACTCAAAATTCTTCAGAAATTCCCTAAATTAAATGGTCACAAAATTGAGGAAATTTAAGTAAAGATCATGCAGGGACTGATATGTTTCACTCATTGCTTGGATATTGTCAGTGCCTTACACACTTTATATATTTTGTTCCACACCTCTAATTTGTTGTCCACTTATGATCAAACTGGTTCGTATTTGGCCCCTGAACTGAAATAAGTTTGACACCCCTGCACCAACAGATCCATCTGTTAGTATTTGTTTTCCAGGTGCTCTGAGGGTTAAAGTCAAGGACTCTCACAGTTCAGCTGAGACACAGAGAATAATGTGCGCTGTTCAAACCTTCTGCACCACGTAGCCACGGCTTTATAAAGATAGACTTGCTAAGTGTCGTCACGGGGCAGACTTTCAGCTCGAGTGTTGGAAAACTTGACCTTTGATTTACAGTCTCTGTTGGTTTCCTCCCACTGATGAGAAAGTACAATGCTGCATCATATGTTTCTGCCTAAAACCAAGAATCAACAGGTATTTTTTCCTGTGTTGAGTAAATATGGAAACATTTGGTTAAACAGGTTGAGATCTGCTGCCTGAAGTGGATCATCTGTGTGAGTCAGTGAAGTGGGAAAGCCCTTAATGTCTGAGTGCTCTAAGGAAGAATGGTGGAGACATTAAGGGGGACAGGGTTTCCTCTACTTATAGCTTTCAACATAAGACGAAAAGAATTATAGTCAGAAATGAGGCAGCTTTGTGACAGCAGGTACTGATCCAACCTAAACCTCACACTTTGTTTTTCTTTTTCTTCACTGTTATTGTATTGAAGGAGGGTTTTTGGGGAAACCTCAAAGTGTTCTGAATTCCTTTGGTGTATACTTATTTTCAATCTGCTGAGGTTTCTGGAACAACAAGCGGTGAAGCCGGAGTAAGATTTCAGATCTTTGGATGAACGTTGTTTCCTCATGACACACGGCCCAAACTCGTGGAGCAGAGGTTTTTGACGCACATCAAGCTTTTTGAGGATGGGTCTCTGTACGAGCAGATCAGCAGTCGTCTTGGAACCCGGCGACAACACGCTGACGGCTGAGACAAGCAACCGCGCCGCAGGGGAGGGAAAGAGCCCCCCAGCGACCCCCATCTTGGATGATGGCATCCTAATGGTCCAACCTGTCAGAAGTAAACCTGAAGGTGGAGCAGGAGGAGCAGGAGCTAAGGCCAAGCTCAGTGGGGCCATCGGCCACACGGCCAAGGGTTACCTGGAAGTGGGAGGCAAAGGAGCCCATGGAGAGACACACAACAACCAGCAAGCTGAGGAAGACGCTGAGGAAGAGGAGGACAATGTGGTGGAACACATGATTCTCTTATCGGACAGCGAGGGCAGCTTCAAGAGCGACTTTTTGGAATAAAATAGAAAATAAAGTGTCTGTGGTATGAGTCAATAAATTTGATTTTGTCCTTTCAATCAAATGCATGGTTGATTATTTATTGTGTGATCAATTAAATGGGACCCAAAAGGTAGGTGAAGACCAGCTTTCTACTCATTTTGAAATGGATATTTAGGTCAGACATTGTCCAAATATTTAATTCATGTATGTTGCACCCAATATAGCAAACTTATCTTCACAGTTTGGGTTAGTTGTTACATATGGTAGAGGATTAGGGCCCTGAAACAAAAAACAAGGTCCAATATTTGTAGTATTATAATTATTATTTTTATGAATAATAATAATGTTCTGAGACAAAGTCAGAATTCTGAGTTTATTAAAGTTGTAATAAAAATACAATTTTATTCTCATAAAATTACTATTTTATTCACATGAAATTACAAATTCATTTTCTTAAAATTACAACTTTATTCTCGAAATATTCACGACTTCAATCTCGTAGTTCCCAGATTTGTATTTTATTATGGCCCTAATACGCGCCGTTGTAATGCATTTCCAATGCATACAGTTGTAGATATCGCAGCCCCTCAATATACATGAATTGATCATAAACTCCACAATATTTGCCAGTTCTCAGTTTTCCCATGCTTATATCACATGATGGCAGCCATAAATTAAAGGCTTAAATTGTTGAAAAAAACTTCTTGCAAAATCCTGAAATGTTCCTTAAATGATTCTTAAAATTCCACACATTTTTTTAATTGGTCACATAATTAAGGGTAAAGATCATACAGAGACTGATGTGTGTCACTTATTGCTCCGATATAGTATATTATGTTTGTCTCCCCCTGGCGGTTGTTATTGCACTAGTTGTACAGCACTGCTATTATTTCTGAATAAAGAGTCAATAGAAAAATAAAACAAATTATTAAAAAAAAATACACAGACTTTTGCTGGGTAAACAAGATGTGATAATCCTTCAGTTTTTGGATAAAAATCCCTCACAAGCCACATATTAAATTGTTTTTATTTTTTGTAATAAGGGAAGTTTGATTCTACTCAGTTTGCTTATGGGGTGCCGAATGTAAAAACTTGGTCACTGTTTCATAGCCGACATGTTTTGGACATTTAGCTGATTTTTCTTTCTTTTGCGACACATTCATGTAAAACACCATGATGAAGAAAAAATCTGAATGTAAATGTTAAATATAACTTTGCATAATTTATAAACATTTAGCTTTACACTTAGTAACCGATGTAACATTTAGGTATACATTTAACATTTAGATCTCAAGTGTCAAACTCGAGGCCCGGGGGCCAAATCCGGCCCTTTGGAGCATCAAATTTAGCCCTCAGGAGAAAATAAAAATGACAGAGAAAACGTGAATCATTGTGTAAATGAAACTCAATATTTTTAGGGGCTCACAGTTTTCCTATGATTGCAGTCATTTTTTATGTTAAACTGTTGCTAATAAAAACCCTCAAAATTCTTACAAAAATCTTTTAATTTAATTTTCCTCAAATTATTATATAACATTTTCCTTAATTAAACAGAAATTGGTCAGAAATCTAGAAAAAATTCAATTGAAGACCTTGTTGGGACTGATATCTGTCACTTATTTCTTGGATATTGTCAGTTATTAATAGATTTAGTATTTTATGTATATGTACCAGTGCAAACTCGGGAACAATAATGTTGAAATTACTTGTTTTCCCTCATAAAATCTGTGGCCCACTTCAGATCAAACTGCTCTGTATTTGGCCCCTGACCTAAAATAAGTTTTGCACCCCTGATTTACATTTGACATTTAGATTTAACATTTACATTTAAATGTAACATTCACGTTTAGATTCACTGTTTGACATGATAAAAAAAATAAATAAAACTGATCTGTAGATTTGGATTGAACATTTACACTCAGATTTAACATTTACATTTAGAGTCACTGTTTTGTATGTATTTTTCATGTGTATTCATTTTTAACAGTTATATAGAACGTGCTGTTTTACATGATAAGAATAAAAAAAAAACAAAAAAAACACTGATCTGTATTTGGCCCCTGAACTAAAATAAGTTTGGCACACCTGATTTACATTTAGAATTAGATTTTACATTCCGCACTCCATATTTGCTCGACTTTTGCAAATATGAATTTTTAAATATGTTACTTTCTCTTTAAACGGCACTCACGGTGACAGGTTAGTGTGTGACGTCACGCTGATGAAGACCCGCCCTCACCTGTGTGTGTGCGCGCGTGTCTGTGTACAGACTGATTTCACTTAGTGCAAGGGAATGCAATGCGGTTTCATACCGTTAAGCTTCGATTGGTCGTGGCTTTAGTTTGTTTTCTGTCTCTGACTTGGATTACTTTCATTTCCAGTGATGGAGGTGAGACAATTTAACCTTCATGTATACATGTGACTCACTTTGGGACTAAAATGATCCGATTTGATCCTGTGATAATTAATAACCTAGTGCAGTGTTTCTCAACCATCAAAGTGTCAATTTTGGTCTCCCCAAATTATACATATATATATATATATATATATATATGTAGAAATATAGAAATATATCTATTCAGGAGCCACAAAATCAGTATTTTTCCACCTTGAGGTCGGGACCCATGTGGTGTCGCCTGGAGTTTAAGTTTCAGGAAAATTTAAATGTTTTGATTATCTTTTTTTTTTTTTTTTTTTTTTTTCATAAATAAAAAACAAAAAACACAATGTTAAACTGTATTTCTATACTTTAACATTGTGAAATATAAATAAAGTTGAACTTAAATGCTGTAAAAATAGCTGAGCTCAAACATGATCAAAAGCTAATAATAAAAAATGTCTTTGGGGTCGCCAGAAATTCTTAATATCATAATGGGGTCACAATCCAAAAAAGTATGGGAACCACTGCACTAAATACTGTTTATTTCCACTTATTTACAAAATGAGATTATTTAAAATGTGGGTTTCACTCTTTCATTCCATCATTATGATCGATTGTTGATTTTAAATAGGGTTCTAAGCAAAATGTTGTAGTCGGACATAAAGAGGGAACTTAGATTCAGAAAAAACAGAACATCTGAACATCAGTCATTAAAGAGCTTCACACTGAAAGTCTGTTCATAGTTTCACTTCAAGGTATTTGATCACTTCATTGCCAGGTCGTGAGAGAGAGCGAATTAAGGCTTGACATCTACAGCGGGACAAAAAAGTATTTAGTGAGCCACCAATTGTGCAAGTTCTCCCACTTAAAAAGATGAGAGAGGCCTGTAGTTTTCATCATAGGTATACCTCAACTATGAGAGACAAAATGAGAAAAAAAAACATCAGAAAATCACATTGTAGGATTTTTAATGAATTTATTTGCAAATTATGGTGGAAAATAAGTATTTGGTCAATAACAAAAGTTAATCTCAATACTTTGTAATGTACCCTTTGTTGGCAATGACAGAGGTCAAACATTTTCTGTAAGTCTTCACACACTGTTGCTGGTGTTTTGGCCCATTCCTCTATGCAGATCTCCTCTAGAGCAGTGATGTTTGGGGCTGTCACTGGGCAACACAGACTTTCAACTCCTCCAAAGATTTTCTATGGGGTTGAGATCTGGTGACTGGCTAGGCCACTCCAGGAACTTGAAATGGTTCATACAAAGCCACTCCTTCGTTGCCCGGGGCGATGTGTTTGGGATCATTGTCGTGCTGAAAAACCCAGCCACGTTTAATCTTCAAAGCCCTTGCTGCTGATAGAAGGAGGTTTTCACTCAAAATTTCACGCCCCATTCATTCTTTCCTTTACACGAATCAGTCGTCCTGGTTCCTTTGTAGAGAAACAGCCCCAAAGCATGATGTTACCACCCCCATGCTTTACAGTAGGTATGGTGTTTTTTCTCCAAACACGACAAGTTGAGTTTTTACCAAAAAGTTCTATTTTGGTTTCTTCTGACCACATGACCTTCGCCCAATCCTCTTCTGGATCATCCAAATGCTCTCTAGCAAACTTCAGACGGGCCTGGACATGTACTGGTTTAAGCAGGAGGACACATCTGGCACTGCAGGATTTGAGTCCCTGGTGGCGTAGTGTGTTACTGATGGTAGCCTTAGTTAATCTGGTCCCAGCTCTCTGCAGGTCATTCACTAGGTCCCCCCATGTGGTTCTGGGATTTTTGCTCACTGTTCTTGTGATCATTTTGAGCCCACGGGGTGAGATCTTGCGTAGAGCCCCAGATCGAGGGAGATTATCAGTGGTCTTGTATGTCTTCCATTTTCTAATAATTGCTCCCACAGTTGATTGACCTATTGCAGATTCAGTCTTCCCAGCCTGGTGCAGGTCTACAATTTTGTTTCTGGTGTCTTTTGACAGCTCTTTGGTGTTTTGAGTGTGACTGTTTGAGGTTGTGAACAGGTGTTTTTTTTACTGATAGCGAGTTCAAACAGGTGCTATGAATACAGGTAACTAGTGGAGGACAGAGGAGCCTCTTAAAGAAGAAGTTACAGGTCTGTGAGAGCCAGAAATCTTGCTTGTTTGTAGGTGAACAAATACTTATTTTACTGAGGGATTTACCAATTACTTCATTAAAAATCCTACAATATGATTTTCTTTCTCATTTTGTCTCTCATAGTTGAGGTATACCTATGATGAAAATTACAGGCCTCTCTCATCTTTTTAAGTGGGAGAACTTGCACAATTGGTGGCTGACTAAATACTTTTTTGCCCCACTGTTTGTTCTGCTAGATTGATGTATTTAACAAAATTCATCTAATTCAGTCATTAAAGTGGTGCCATCAGTGCTACAGAAGCAAGAATAAAATATTCCTTTAAATAAAAGTTAATTTCGCATTAGTGCAGCGGTGTAAAGAGTACTGATCTATCCTACTCAAGTAATAGTATTGTTACTTGATTGAAATTGGACTCACGTACAAGTAAGTCATACATATAATACTCATGTACAAGTAAAAAGTAGCTTAATTAAATAGTACTCAAAATAAAAGTTAATAGTTGCTTTCACCCCCCATGTTTATTTTTGGTAATAAATCTTACCACGGTTCCCTTGCATACAGTAAACATCTCATGTATAAACTTAAAAAGGAAGAGACCAAATCTTGCACAATTGGAACTTAATTTATTTTCCACAAAGGCATCTGTATAAAATAAAAGGTTTGTCAAAATGAACAATTTATTTTTAAGTAAAAATAACACCAATTACTTCAATTCAAAATTAAAAAAATGTATCAGACTCCAAGTATAGTAGAATAGGAGTTTACCACCACTAAGTGTGGAGTGAAAGAATAATCCCTTAATTCTGTAAAACGACTGTGTGTTCAAAAAAGCACTATATAAAATGTATGTATGTATGTATGTATTATTATTATTAATAATATTATTAATAATAATCTTAATAATAACTACATTTATGAACTGTAAAACTGAGAAAAAAACCTGTTTTGCAGTGCATTACTTTAATCTGATTGGTCAACTATGATGTGATGCATTACGTTTAATCTGATTGGTCGACAATGACGTGATGTATTACGTTAAATCTGATTGGTCAACTATGATGTGATGCATTACGTTTAATCTGATTGGTCAACAGTGATGCGATGCATTACGTTTAATCTGATTGGTCGACGATGACGTGATGCATTTGATTGTTCTCTGGTCATTTCAATTTTTATAGTTTCACAATGTTCTTTGATCATTTTAAAACGAAAAATATAATAATTTAATGTTTGGATGTAGAAATGCAACAAATTACTTCTTTTAAAATGTACTTGCCTACGAGTATAATTAAATCTACTAAAAAAAGTACAAGTACCCATAAAAGCAACTAAATTACAGTAATGTGAGTACTTGTAATTCATTACTTTCACCTCTGCATAAGTGATTACGAATCAAAGAAAATGTAGTTTTCAGTTATTTACAGTAAACAAGTTTAAAATACAGCTGATTGCTGCAGTATTGATCTTTTGCTGAACTGTAACAAAGTAAAAGCAATGCTGTGAGTTTGGAACACTAAAGTTAATCTTATATATTATAATTTAAGTTATTATTCACCATGGAAACTGAGACATTCCAACATTCAGGAGGTAAGTGTGTGTGTATGGTGACCCTGAATGCATCACGTATCTGTGGGAACGCTTCAAACACTGAGAGAGTTTCTATGAAAAATAACTTCCCATCATAATGTTACCAGGTTGTCTTTATACGTGTGTACTTGTTTGTGTTTGTGTGTAAAGGGAAATAAAATGGAGAACTTGCAGACAGTGAAACAGTTTGTTGGCTTTGCATGTGAACAGACCAATGTGTCTATCAGAAACGATTGATAATACATGATATATATATTAGTGTTGGGACTTGATTAAAACAATGTATCTAATAAATTAGAGACTTTGTAATTCATTAATCTCGATTAATAAAAACGATTCGCCTAACAATATTTGACACGAAAAGAAACACTTTTCATTTGAAATGGATTTTGATATATGACTGAATCAATTGAGACAGTAAATGAGCTTCAGCAACAAAATTGTGTTTATTAACATAATGTGCAATATGAAAAAAAAATATTATGATTACATTATTCACAAAGCACAAACGTAAATTTAAGTGAACTATATTCATGCTTTTCTGGAATAAAATAAATAATCTTTAATTTAACTTTAAAACCTCCACTACCTTAACATTAAATCAAATCCCAGTAGTTTATTGAATCAGTCCAACTATGATGTGTTTTACTGTATCATCCTCAAGAGATGATGGATGATTGTTTATATCTACAGTGTTGTTTTCCTGAGGCTGTTTGACTGTGGGACACTGAAAACTCTCTAAAGTTGGACATTTTTAGGGTTAGAGCAGCACTGGTGTGTCATCTCTACTCTCCAACAGTCCCTGAAAGCACCACACACTCTTATCCATGTACACAGGACACACCATAGAGAGTGGGGGTCCTAAGTAGATACCACCACCATGATGTTGCTGGCCTTGGCATTTCCTGCGTTTTACTTTGTGTGTGATTGTCTGACGGACATGTCTAGTGTTCTGGTCATTTATGCAAATACAGAACAAACAGCGTTCCGTTTTGGCTCAGTACGGGACGCACCATTTAAGGGTCAAATAAGGAACGATTCCGTATTTTAAGGGACAGGTGGCAACCCTACCCGCCCACATCCTCTACCACCGATAGTGGTCGACTGTCCACTACAATCATTTATCCACTGACTTTGTTCATTTGTCACTCATGGACTTATTCATTTTGGCTCTGAACCCTGTTATCTTTTCCAGTGTGGATTGGAGACACTGTCTGCTCCCACTTGGACTGTTGTCTGTGCTAGCAGCTACATGTTAGCATTGAGGTGCTAGCTGCTACATGTTAGCATTGAAGTGCTAGATGCTACATGTTTAGCATTGAGGTGGTATCTGCTACATGTTTAGCATTGAGGTGCTAGCTGCTACATGTTTAGTATTGAGGTGCTAGCTGCTACATGTTTAGCATTGAGGTGTTAGCAGAGGCTAGAAGAGCTAAGTTTATCAGCAAACTTTTTCTTGCACTATTTGCTCACAACTGGGCTTTTGTTTTCCCTCCGGTGTTTTTATTTTTTCACTAAAATTAACGCCCATGAAGCACAGCAAGGACTTTAGTGGTTCTCCTGTTTCTTGTGTTGTGGTCTGTGCATCAGTATTATGGGTATACCTAGAACTCATGCAATCAGACAGGTTCCGTGTTGTTTGGAGTGCTAAAAAAAAACAGTGATTAACTGCAGGTTATTTTTAGTGCATAATTTTTCTGTAATTAATAATTCAATCGCAATTAACGCGATGAAGTCCCAGCACCAATAAATCTATAAATAACACTATTTTCTAAATGTGACACTTTGTGTCCTCCATGATGTATTTGAGGACCAGATTATTTTCCATTTTATAAGAAATTTGAAAATAAGACATTTTCCATCTAAACTCAAAAATTCAAATCATTTTGTTTTGTCATATTTTTTTAATATATTTTTTTTGTTTTTAACTATCTTTTTTGCAAAGGTATTAAAAAAAAAAAAAAAACCCAACGTAAGAATGTTCTTTGTCCAAAGACTCAGAAGATGTCCCAGACGTACAGACTTTGTACAAACGCCTGAAGGTCATGGAGAAGTTAGGAGGACAAGTCCACAAAGATCTGAAGAGCATCAGAGAACGGCTCAATAATGCCTCCATCGCCTCCAACCAAAGCCAGTCCTTTAATACCAGCAGCACCAGAAGCCTTTTAGCAGGTGAGTGATTTAAGATTCTAAACTGATTCATAGACAAAAGGAAACATTTCCATTTGTAATTCATAGGAACTGGACTCTGCTGAACTTTTAGGATAAATTCATTGAATATTGAATTGATTATACTTTATTAATCCCCGAGGGGAAATTCAGTTTCAGTTCATGTGTTGTTGTCACGTTCATCCATTCATTTTCACTGGGAGCCTTAATCTACATAGCATACATGGAGCTAACGGCTAACCAAAGGAAAACATCTGTAATAATGCAGCCATGGCTGTTTATCACTACCTGGATCTGTATTACATTTGATTTGTGAGCACATTTAATGGATGAATGACTTCAACTCACCTCCGACACCTTTTCCCACCTCTCCAAAATGTTGGTGTTCCAGGGTCAGAGTTAACGTGCACTTTTATTCTTATAAATCACAAAGTAGCTTTCAGGCCTGTTTCGAAAAACTCCAGTTAAACGTTGAGTACGCACACAACATTGAACTGGAGTTTTTCTCACTAAAGTATCATTGAGAAACCGTCGATCTTTTCATGCTGGTGTTTCCAGTGATCTGGGCCCAGTTGTTTAAAAAGTGTACTCAGGATTAAAACTAATCAACTTTTGAAATCCCTTTTTTTTTAATCCAGTAACACATAATTAGTCTTAATTTTATCTCAGCTGTTCAAAGCAAAGTTGGATGTGGATCAGTCTGATCCACATCCAAAACTTTTAAGATGACAAAACATCTGGGCTCTAGACATCACTCAATTTCTCTCTTTCATTGCCATAAACAGGTGACTAGATTTATTAGCGTAATCAATGACCCTGATACTTGTCGTAATCAATGACCCTAATGTAAAGCTACAAGCTCGATTGTGGTTCTCTGCTTCCTTCACAGCAGACTGCTCTGGATGCAGAGAGACCTCGAACTATCTGACTCTGCCCTCTTTTATGGTTTGTTTCCATCAACAGTTCAAAATCCAAGGGGCGGGGTGGTTTACACATTTACTAACTAGGGCTGCATTGGAAATATCACACTGATATATTATACACTACAAACACAATGAGTATATACTGTCTGCTATATACCATAAGTATGATTAGGATGATAAGCATTCCCACTGAAGTATATTTCCAAGTTTCCCAAAATGCATTTGGAACCTACAACGACAAAAACCTGAAGCACGCTGAGGCTAAATATCTCAGTTGATTCTCCACCTTTGAAAGTTCTGAAAACATTTGAAGTGAGAAAATGACCAAGTAGAATATCAACATGTGCTTATTTGATCCATAAAACTCATGTATACACATTTAATTTTGACATTTCAGAGATTTGTTAACTTCAAAATAAGAGCCCTATTTACAAAAGAGTTAAAAAAACTAATGCAAGACAAGAAGAGATGCTTTTGTTTTGAAAAATGGATGTTTGATTTTTAGCTTGAAGCCGGTCCCAGGATGATTTTACATTCAACACACAATGCATCATGGGGCAGTTGAGTAAGACTAGTGTGCCCACCATTTATAATTAAAGGTATTGTGGAGGATGTTATTTTGGCTTCAAATTCCGGGTGGATCATAAAGGCTATTGTCATCATTACATCAAAATGACATCATTCTGATGTAAGGCTGTCTTATGTGCTTGTCCCTACCTAGTTTTCGCTTTATTTTATTGTATAATTTTGACTATTGCCAGCCCTCCCTAAGGAAGGGTAAGAAACACTTTTATTATAGGGAGGATATAAAAACAGAGGGCAGTGTTACATCTAGATGAAGGGAACGGGGAACAGGGAGTCAGGGTAGGAAATGGAAAGGGTGGGGAAGAGTTAACTGCTTTATAGTGAGAGTGAGATGTGATGTTATAGTTATGCATATTGTGCTTATTGTGTTGTGTAATCAGTTCAGCCAGTCAGGTGTCAAGTGTGGAGCTCAAGTATAATGGTGTGTGGGTGTGCGGGCACCAGGAAATGATTTGTCATACCAGAGATACAGAGTGGTTGGGTTCATCATTATTCCGGTTTCTAACTTTAACTTAGAAACAACAACTACCTGTTCCACCATCATCATTTTGTCTATTTTTCAACCTTTTTTGAGCGAAGGTACATGTTTTCATTGTAAAATAAATCCCAAAGCACACCACTAACCGGAAATGTTAAAAAATAAATAAAACATTGCAGCCGAAATTAACAATATACAGTCATTCTAATCAAAGTTTCCTTAATAGGAATCAGATAAACAAGTTTTTTTATCATCTTTCATATTTCTTCTTTCTAAAAAGAAGTGCAATTGCCAATCTTAATCTTATGTAACATCTATATATGAATATTTATTATCAATATATCACAAAAATCACATGGTGTTTTTCATTGTGTACTTTTATGAGATTTTATGAATTTCACAAGTTAAGATTTAGTTTAGTTTTAGTTAAGTTTTATTTATACACATCCACAGAGGTGCTGTGAAGCTGACATTCTGTCTGTGCGCTTTGGGATGGGGGAGGGGCTCATGGCAGCACAATGGCATATTTGCAGACAATAATTAAATGGTTTTAAAAAATGTTTGTTAGACCAATTAGGTGAAATTGAATAATTTGTGCTTGAAAAAGCCTGATCAGATAAACAGTATTTGATGTAGTCATGTTCAGGAGTTACTCCAGCCTTCACTAAAATCAGGAACTAACCCTTTACTCTTTATCAGCTGCTGATCCCTGTATCGTTGTGTAACGCATCGACATTTCCAGGGACAGATTTAATGTAGATGTAAGGCAGCCGTCTTACTGGTCTTGGGATGAGTTCATGCTCTTTACCACTGTTCGACTACATGTTGTCATGACAGCAACCTGTGATGCCAACCACTTTGAATGTGACATCACATGCAACAAGCAGCTCAAACTGATCACCATTCACACCCATTCAGTCACAATCACTGGCTGTATGTTTGCTTAACATTTGAATGGCTGTGACCTTGAGAACTCTATTTACCTGCATTAGATAATCCACAATGTGTGCGTGTGCTTACATAAGAAGGCAGAGGAAATGTACAGTACTTTAACATCCAACATTTACATTATATTGAAAACATTTCCTTGCTCAGTGCTAAAGGGATCATCCACTGTTTTTACAAGTTTGGCCTAAAAATCTTTAAAATGTACTTATTAGAAGATCTATGCCTGACAAAACACATTACAATAACATTTGGGTGTGAATCCTTCTTTCCTTAGAGATTGTGTGTCTTCAACAGTCCATGAATACTCGCTAACTTTAGCCAGCAGAGCGTCAGCTGTGCACTGTTTAAGGGAGAGTAAAGGACCCTTAGGAGCGCTTTTCTTCTCCGCTTCATTGTCTACTACCAAACCACAGAATTGCCCCCATGCGGTCACAGATGTTTTCCGTGTCACATATGTTTTTGTCCTCTTTTGGTAAACAGAAGACGTTTACATCAACATCTTTAACTTCTCCTAAATATTGAGAACATATCGAACCTGGGACCGGCTGCAGGTGAGGAACTACAGCCTCTGTACATGGGGCGGGCGCTCAACCCACTGAGCTACACACCACCACAAGTTGTTATTTTGACTGAAAAAGCTAACAAATGATCTAAAAATCCGGCTGAATGCTTCACTCCAATAGAAAATAATGGGATGTTTTACAGGCAGTGGGGTCGTGTGACATCATCAATCACATGATTTAAAATTGCTGAACACAAGCTCTAAAACTGTAAAGTAGTCACATTTTAAAAAGGCAATAAAATGAATATGGTGCAACATAATGCGTTTTGTTAGGCATAGATCTAAAAATAAGTATATTTCAAAGATTTTAGGTCACATTTGTAAAAACAGTGGAGGATCCCTTTACCCTACCAAAAAAAAGTTATGAAAATATCTACAGAATCTCAACCACCCAAAGCTTTTATTCTCCAACACAGCTGTGCTCCTCAAAGTTTCAAAGAGAGAGTTTCTCTGCATAATTACAGTAGGGAGATTGCAATAAACACCTGAGTCGCCCCTGTTACGGCAATTTTTATATTCATCATCATATCGTCAAATGTGTGTTCAAAATAATCGGAACCATCAGAACAGCATTAGCAAAATCTAAATAGTGCAAAAAAAACTGGTCATGGAAACACTTGAATTTCGACAAAGGACTCAAATATCTCTAAAAAGTTTTTACTCTTTCATGAAGAGGTATTTCAGACGTTTCAATATTAAAATGTGTCGCAAAAGCACCATGGAAACACTTTCTCCGCAAATACACGTCACAGAACGTGACGTATCTGGTCACATGACCATTTCTCTCCAAGAAAACATGGTGCAGTACATGTTAAAAGAAGAGGAGACCGGGACATTTCTTAGCATCATACTTTAAAAATATTGATGAGATTTCACGGGAGTTACGAAGCTCCAAAACAACCTTCAATGGAAACACGTTCAAAGTGCAATTATACTTTGTCGACATTTAGAAATATCACTTTTATTTAGCGAAAATCGGTAATGGAAACTCAGCTACTGTTGAACAATAAAACTAAATCTACAGTATAACACAACTGCAGAGATGTTACAATACCAAATACATTTGTTTTTTGCAGAAAAATGTAGTTTTTTTTGTTTAGTAAACCAAAAAACCTACTCTTTAAAGAGTAACTACTTTTTTCTGCTGAATGCAAATGTATTTGGGTATGAAGTAGTGTTGTTGATTGATCCTGGTCCAACTCTCAACATTTTAGTCAAAGTATATAAATTTGACATATTTAGTTGTAAAATGTCACAGTGACTCCCCTCTATAGGTTGAAACTTGGCTATTACGATTGATCTTTGCTATTGGCTGAGAACAAGATCATATTATGCTTTGGGACCATCTTGAATCACAAACAAGCACTGTTAGCCCCGCCCCTTTTATAACAACTATCACCTGTGGGCTCTACAATACAATCTGTGGTGAGTAGGTTGGATTGAGAGAAGGGTGAATAGAGAGGTATAATGAGTAATGAATAGCTAGTTAACATAGGCATAGATTGTTTATTGGAGATTTTATAGTATAGACTGGGCGTGTCTTGCCCAGGAGCCCCGCTCATAATCAAGGCTTTTTTTGAATTTCCCACCGAATGACAGGGGTTTAGTTACTGTTTTAAGAGTAACTAACGAGTGGCAGTGGTGGTGTAAGTTTAGGAAGCGGTCTTGTAATCAGAGGGTCACTGGTTCTAATCCAATCTGGGCCATCACTGTGGGATGTTAAGAAAGTCCCTTAACCCTAACTGCTCATGTTGTTTGTCGCTTTGGATAAAAGCAAAATTGTAATCCTGTAATTGTAGAGGAATTCTTCAAAAAGTAATGAAGTACCTACAGTGTCAACAGTTTTGTTTTCTCTACTTTTCACAGACAAGTGGTCACCAGGGAAGTCTGGTGGGCAGACCTTCATCTTGCCAAACATTTACATCTACATGCCACATCTCACGCAACACCAGGACAGCCTGGTGCCCAACGTTGTGCTGGGACGAGGACGGCGTGGTGGTAAGGAACAAACACTCTATGATTAACGATCAGCTCTACTTTAATAGTTGGTTTGAAAAGGTGTGACAACAGTAACAACAGCAGACAACACAGACTCGTGTTAATTATATTTACACAGGACTCTTTGAGTTGCTAATATTTTAAAGTGAGTCATTTTAAAACCAGTTCATGAGTCATTTGTTGAAAGTCATAGATGAGCTATGTTCATATTTATTTTAATGTCGTCTAAGTGCATCAAAGTAAGAATGAGTGTCAGATCGTGTTCATGTGCTTCTCCTCAGTGTCTCTGGTGCTCGGTGTTCCTACAGTAAAACGTAATAAACAAAACTACCTGCTGAGCACCCTCGGCTCCCTGCTGTACGGCCTCACTGCCTCACAACAACAAGATCTACTCATCATCGTCTTCATGGCTGAGGTTAAACACACACACACACACACGAAATTAGGTTTTTAACAATGCAAATTGAAATGTAATTTTATTATATAATTGCATTATAAAAACTTATCAATGGATAAATTATGCCATACGTTCGTCACTGATAATAGAGCAATGATTGTGTTACTTTTGTAAACCCTGATGTAGGTTTGTGTGTTGCATTGTGGGTGTTACCATTACATCAACAGACATCGCACAAATTATAAAAGAAAACAGAACCTGATCATAACCGGTCGTATGAGTTGTGTAAATGTCAGGACCTTCTCTCACCGTCTGCAGATCCTCCAAGCAAGCGTTATCTCATATTTCTTAACAAACCTGTCTGACATGCTCATTATGTCCCTGAACTACTTTTCCTGTTCTCAGACTGACTGGGACTTTGTCAACAGCACGGCAGAGACCATCAGCAGGAAGTGAGTGAGGAAGCATACGTCATCATAATACATACTGTACATATGTCATCATAATGAAATATAAGTCTAAGTCAAAATTCCTCTGATTTTAGATTATTCAGGCAGATTGTTGTGATGCATCAAGATTTAAATAGTTCAATAAGAACTGTTAGTGGAAACACCTGAATATGGAAAAAACACTCAAATATCTTTAGAGGTTTTTTCGATGTTTTGATATTGAAATGCATTGTAAAAGCTCAATGGCAATATTTATTCGGGCTGACCGCCCTTCATCAGACATGAGTGCGGTCAGCCCGAAACGTCACGTTTTTGGTGTAAAATAAAACTGAAATTGGGAGCTAACCACGCAGTTGTGCGGACCTTTTTTCTTAGCATCTTTACACCTTTTTGATCCAGCACACTGCCTCCAAAGAAAAGGGAAGTGCGTGTTTTTTGATTGTGCTTTATTTACATTTGAAACACACATTGTGCAACAGTCCAAGTCCAACAAACTAAAATGTGCCGCCACTTTTAACGAACTAGTGATTGGACAAAACATGATCTTGAATTTATTTTTTACTTTCAATATACGAACCCTTATTTGTTCAATGAAAGCCTCACACTTGAAAACTCCTGGTCTAAAGATCATTTGTTGCTTTAATTATTGTCCTTGTGATAAGAACTGAAACACGTGACTTCATAATGATATTTTTGTCAGAAATCGCTAACTTTTTTCTCACAGTTGGTCTTTATGTCATTTGTAAATATAAAGTGGTTCCAGAAAACCAAAGGATCTTTAGGATGTTTTAAACATGAAACAATAAGTGAAATACTTCAACTAAGGCCCTTGATTCAGTCCATTGAGGACTTTGTTCATGTGCATTAAAACATAAATATAACGTATATGTGACGTCACACAAGAAATATGGCATTTTCAATAGGCCCGCATTGTATTCATTAACTAAACAGTAAATCATCAACTAAACATAAATGCTTTATTATCAATTCATGATAATATATCATTTATCAATGTGTCTTAATTTGGCCTGCCTGTTTTTGGGGCTTATTCAAAGCCAATCACCAACCAAACATTCACTTTACAGTCTGGATCTACTTGTTTCTGGTTCATTCTTGAAATTTTTTCAAGAATTTAACCATTGGGACTCAGAAAAATGTGGTTGAACTAAAGCACATTTGAAACAAACCATGGCCACGTTCGAAATGTCATATTAAAGTACTACTCGTACGTAAAAATGAGTATATAATGTGTATACATATAATTAGATAGTATGAAAAGATTGAGTATGTGAGAAATACCTGGATGTATGCTATATGAGGACATTTTTTAAGTATGCACGGTGGGCACACTAGTCATACTCAACCGCCCCATGATGCATTGCGAGCGGAAAGTAAAATCGTCCTGGGACCGGTTAATAATCCCCTTTTCAAAAGAAAAGCATCTCATCTTGTCTTCCATTAGTTTTTTTTTAACTCTTTTGTAATTAGGGCTCTTGTTTTGAAGTTAACCGAAAGTTTTGTCAGTAGTAGCTCTCTGAAAATCTCCAAAATGTCGACATGTAATGTTTTTTCTGTGAGTTTTATGGATGAAATGACTACATTTATTTTATTTGGTCACTTCCTCACTTAAAATATTTTCAGAACTTATAAAGGTGGAGAAACAACAAAGATATTTAGCCTCAGTGTGCTTCAGGTTTTTGTTGTTGTAGGTTCCAAATGCATCTTGGGAAACTTGGAAGTATAGTTCAGTGGGAACGCTCATCATCCATACTTATAGTAGATAGTAGACAGTGTATACTCATTGAGTTTTGTAGTGTATAGTACGTTAGTGTGAACTTTCCAACACAGCCCATATCTGCTTTGTACAATGTATTTAGTTTTTTATTGATGGCAGAACTTCCAAATGTCACTATTCAACCTGAGATGTAAAGCGCACGTGAAAGCATGTGAAAACATGCCCCCTTACTCTTGCAGTTTTCCAGCAGAGGTGCGGTCGGGATTGCTGGAGGTGGTTACTCCTTCTCAGTATTACTATCCTGACTTCAGCAAACTCAGGAAAACCTTCGGGGACTCCAAAGAGAGAGTCAAGTACATTTGTTCATATCTATGTTTCAATGAGAATACATGTCATTGTTCTCTCTGGTTTGGTTGATCCCTTCATGTACTTGTGTATTTTCTTCAGATGGAGAACAAAGCAGAACCTGGACTTCAGTTTTCTCATGCTCTACGCTCGGGACAAAGGAACCTATTACGTTCAGGTAAAGGGTCGACTAATCCTATCTTACCACCGTTGTGAGGTTGTAAGATCCAGAATGTAGTACAGATTATCATGTGCAAGTCATGTGTAATCAAACATGAGACAAAACAATGATCAATAACCTCCTGCTCAGTCAGTGGGTATGTGTTACAGAGTGATGTCACAGCTCTGAGTACGGATGTATACTTAAGGATTACATTAAATTTAAATTCAAAGTGTTTATTGTCATGTGCAGTTAGAAACACGTTTTCCTGTACAATGAAATTACTACCTTGCTTATGAACTAAGATATAATAGTGTGTTTATACAAGTTAAATCTAACAGTGGAAAATACAACACTGCCAATAGAACTAACAACAGCTGGATTAACCTTGATGTAGAGACAAAACAAGCTGCAAACTTGTGTGTCCAAAAGAAACATTCCCGAGTGGTGACACTATGGATGAAAAGGGAAACTGGAGGAATGCTAACAACGTCTGGCAGGGAACAAGGCCAACACAAACAACGATTGAGAGGAGGAGGAATAAAAAAAAAAAAATAAAAAAAAAAGACAACACTGACTACAGATGAGAAAAAACAAAAAAGGACTGTTCAGAACAACTCAAGAATGTTTGACCAGAGAGACATGTAAACCCATGTAGATGGTAAAACAGGGGACGGGACCCAGATAAGCAAACTGCTTCTCTCGTCTCCTTTTTCGGCATGTACAAAAAAAAAAAAAAAAAATGTAAAAAAAAAAAAAAAAGTGAATGTAACCATGTCGGAAATAAACTGAATGAATAAAAAATAAATAAAATAAAAATAAAAATGGGGACATTGGGCACACTGGTCACACTCAACTGTCCCATGATGCATTGCGAGCAGAATGTAACATCATCCTGGGACCAGCTTCAAGCTAAGTGGTAAATTGCGGGTCTCCGAAAATCTCTGAAATGTCGGAATGAAATCTGTAATGAGCACATGTTGATATTCTACTTGGTCACTTTCTCACTTCACAGGTTTTCAGAACTTTTAAAGGTGGAGAATCAACAGAGATGTTTATTCTCAGTGTGCTTCAGGTTTTTGTCATAGGCTTGAAATGCATCTTGGAAACTTGGAAGTATATGTCAGTGGGAATGCTCACCATCCTAATCATACTTATATGTACTGTATATATATATATATATATATATATAGTTTATAATAGACAGTATATACTATTAAGATTGAATACTAATGAGCTTGTAGTGTATAGTACGGAGTGAGCCATTTCCAGCACAGCCTGAGTCAGCTTTCCTCTGTCCTGCTGAGTCCGACCATCAGCTGCGTGTTCCGGTTTGTGGGCGCGTGGCTTTGGACAGAGCACAAGAAGTGATGCTTTTGTTTCGAAAAGGGGATGTTTGATTTTTAGCTTGAAGTGGTTGAGTATGACCAGTATGCACACCGTGCATACTGAAAAAATGTCCCTATATAGTATACATCCAGGTACTTTTTGCATATGCAATATTTTCTAATTACTACTCTCTTCTACTTCTCACTATCTAATGTGAACACACCACATTCTCATTTTGACATCAAACTTAGTATGAGTAGTACATTAGTATGACATTTACAACACTATAGCCTATAACGTTAGCTTAAATCATTCATTAAATATCTGCACAACTCGTTCATAGCTTTCAACAACAAACTTACTTCTGATTGATTCCGTCCCGTGTGAACATTATAGTTTTGTATTTCTTTGTTAAATTTGTGAAAAAAATGTACCTGCAAAAATGGATGTTTCAGAATCCAAATCAGAAATACTTTATTTATCCCAGGAGGAAATTACTTAAATTCGTCAATGAAATTAACAGTGATTTATATCGGTATATGAAGTCCTCTTTTTTATATTCACATCTTAACTGACATGAAAAGAAAATGTGTTGGATTATTTTAATGTTATTATCTGTGTATGTTTTTTTTGTGTATTTTACCTGCAGTTGGAGGATGATTTGGTGGCAAAGGCAGACTACTACGAAAGCATGAAGAACTACGCCAACCAGCAAGCTTCCAAGCAGTGGCTCTTTGTGGAATTCTCCCAGCTTGGATTCATAGGTGTGTTAATTAGAGGTCGACCGATAGGGGATTTTCAAAGGCCGATGCAGATACTGATTTTAAAAAAAAAAAAAAATCAGCCGATGGCCGATAACTAAAGCCAATTTTAAAATTTGATATTTTAGACCATTATACTTTTTTTTTTAAAGCACATTGATTATGAAAGACAGTTGAAACACTCATATGATATAAATGAATATATTATCCTATTATGTCCTTATCCTATTAAGGATAAAATAGGACAAGGATGTTTGAACAGGCACTATTATATTAAACCCTTATCCTATTATATCGGTTTTTTATTTGTAAGCCTATTGGCTTCTGCCTCTCTCATGCTATTATTATTATTACTTTTTTTTTTTGTATATCCATACATCCAAATGGATGTTTTTTATGTTCTTTCTTTTTTCCTTTAATGGCTACTCTAAAGTGCTAAATTAAAAAAATATTGAAAAAATCCCATATATTTGCCCGATCTAGTGTTACATTGCTTAATCAATAAAAAAAAAAACTCTGCTCATTTGTATCTTTGTGTGTGTGTATTTGTTTAGGGAAGATGTTTCGATCACGTGACCTCCCGATGATTGCAGAATTCTTCTTTATGTTCCACGCAGACAAACCCATAGACTGGCTGCTCGATCACATTCTCTGGGTCAAAGTTTGCAACCCTGAGAAAGACAAAGTAGGTCATAAAACACACCAGTAACACACTTTCCATTTCTCCCATTGGCTTAGAGTTGTTGTGTTGTTTTTTATGGGGCGCTGATTTTTAAGTTGCGCATGTTAAAAATAACAGCAACTTATCGCAACATTTAAAAAGCGTATGTGATTTTTTCTTTTTTTTTTTTAACTTTTGACCAGATTTACAGCAATTTGTGATATTTACTTTTCTTGTAAAAATATGTCAATGTTAAATCCAAATATATTAAATCTAAATGTTAAATCTAAATGCTAAATCTACATATTAATGTTAAATCTAAGTGTTAAATGTAAATCTTAATGTTAAATGTAAATCTTAATGTTAAATGTAAATCTTAATTGTGAAAGGGTCTATACTACGAAGCTAAATCACTATCATAACTTAGGCTGAACACCTTACCTGGTCGGGACCAGGTTTTGCTCTGGCTAAGATCTGAGCGAGTACTAAAGTCCCGCTCCCTGACAATCAGTTCTACAGACCTGTAAGATAATATAAAACATAAATATATTTCGCCTTATGATTTAGAATTAGAATTAGAATGGTTTTTATTCGCCAATTACAGTTTAAAACAACACAAGGAATTTAGCTTTGCAGGTGGTGTGAAGAACAAAAAACAAACCAGAAACAACAATAATAATAATAATGATAGATATGAAGGATAGCGATAAATAAAGGATAAATATATACATATATACAAGTGCTGCAGGTAATATTGTCTTTTATGGAGGTGGTGATGCTTTTATGGAGGGCTTTGTTCATGAGGCTGTTGGCAGAAGGAAAGAAACTGTTTTTGTGTCTGGAGGTTCTGGTAATGATGGACCGAAACCTCCTTCCAGAGGGGACAGATTGTGTCCGGGTGGGATCAGCATCAGAGCCACCGACAAGGTAAAAGTAAAACTAAAACTGAACAGTCTCTCTTTATTCTCTGTTTAAAATCTCACTAATTTAAGTATTAACACATCAATTCCTGCATTCAATCCTTTCTGCTTTTACTGCAGCAACAGTTTTGTTTTTTGTTTTAATTCTTAATATTTTTAAAGTATTTTTCTCTGTTTCTCTGTGATTGTGATTGGTTTGACGCTGTAATCTCCACCTCTGTCACAAGAGCACACACTTAGCCAGGCTGAAATCAGCTCGCTTAACTTATTGCGTTGTAATCAAGATTCGTAGTACAGCTTCTGTCTGACTGAGGATGTTGGGTTAGGTAAAGCCAGCTAACGGAGAAATCCAGGATATAATCATCTAGCTTTGTAGTATCTATCGATTTAACATTTAGCATTTACATTTAACTTTTAGATTTAATATTTAACATTTAGATTTAATATTTAACATTTAGATTTAATATTTAACATTTAGATTTAATATTTAACATTTAGATTTAACATTTACATGTATTATTTAGATTTAACATTGACATTATATTTTTACATGAAAAATAAATATTACAAATTTCACCAATATTCCTGTAAATTTGGTCAAAACTGTTTTTTTTAAACATGTTTAGTTGCAAAATGTTGCAAAAAGTTGCTGTTTATTTTAGCATGTGCAACTTTACAAACGGCGCATCAGTTTTTCCTTCATAAATCAGTATGTCATGACAACAGTCACTTTGCTTTTAATGGAGAAACGTTTTACTGTTCCAATGAAGTCTAAACACTTGTTTTAGTCACATCACATTTCTTAACATTTTTTTATTATTATTTATTGGGAAATAGAAAATAGAAGAGAAGAAACAGGTTAGCGTGGCGCTAATGTTCACTGAAGGTCTTGTTGTTCCCAGAAAGACTGTGAGCAGCAGAAATCTGCTCTCAAGCAGGTATTCAAGCCCTCGCTCTTCCAGCATGTTGGTCTTCACTCCTCTCTGTCAGGAAAACTACAGAAGCTCAAGGTGGGTTGGTTCCACTAACTTACCAGTAAAACTACATGTTACTAGTGACTTATTCACTGACTCTTCTGGAACTACCAAAACATGATGTTTACAATTAAACAACTGTTTACTGGATGTCTACTTATTGCGCTTCAATTTTAGTCGTTACCGGTAGTTACTTAGCTTTAACTCATTGCTAGTGAATGGGATTCTTTCTTTACTGGAAGCAGATGAGATCGTTGGATCAGTTATGGAATGACAGTGATGACAAAGTCAACAAGTTGGTATGACGCAGCAAGCAATGAATCATGGGTATTTAGCATCTGTAATTAAACTGTCAGATCACAACAGGGTTAAATACTGATGGATTGAATGCTGCGGTCTAATCTTGTTACACCTGTCAGGGTTCTCACCAGGAATTTTTCACAGCATAGTAGGGACGGGAATCGAAAATCGCTTCTTTCAGAGAACCGGCTCCCAGTATTCCAATTCCTAGGAGTCATTTGTTTCCTTGTATTTCAATTCCGCTCATCGCTTCCCCTTACGTCGCAAATTCGTAACAATAAACTCCCCCAGGTCCTGTATATTGTGCTTATGCTAGCACCAAGTGAAGCTCCTTCCACCATCTAGTTATCTGCTGTCCACCGCGTAGAATCCACCTCCTTCATGCGCAGCAGCGCTGCCCTCCATGCTCTGTTTGTAGAGTAAATAAAATAATGGCATTCAGCATATCAAATCTGCACCTCATCATCTGGCTACAAACTGACTTGCAGGAAGATTTGTGCAAACCATGAAGCACGCCCTCAAATCCTCTCCAAGCTCCCGGTCTCTCAACTGTTGACTAAATGCTTCCCTTTTGCCATATTGCAATACACCTCATGCTACAACTCTGCACTCAACTCGACCTTCTGAGACCCCAACACATGAAAGACACTGTGCGCTTACAACAAAAAGCTCAAATGGAAAGACACGCAAGAGCTAAGTTCCGGAGTTTTGAAACTGGAGATAAAGTGCTCGCTCGGAACTACACGCAAGGTTTAAAGTGGAAACCTGCAGCAGTTGTTGCAAAAACTGGTCCAGTGTCATACACTGCGGTGACTAGAGATCATCTCATCTGGAAACGCCATGTCGATCAGCTCCTCCACTCATCCGGATCATCTGAAGATTCACGCTCAACAGCATCCATGGCTCTGGATCAGAGCTTTTGTCAGGATCAATCTCCATCTTTTGAGGAACAACAAAAACAACCAGAGGACACATGGACGCTCACACAGGTATCTGCTCCAGACATAGTTCCCAGCCCAGGAAGTCCACCGTTCACACCAAAAGACAATGCTACATAGTTACCCACCGGTCGTGTTCTCCCACAAAGAAACAAATGACCTTCGGACAAATTTACTTTGTAATTCAGTAACTGACCCGTTCTATTGGGTAAGAATACAACCCAGGGTACAGTTTGGACTGAGGTTGTCTACCCACTTTCCGTAGTTCAAGAAAAAATTCTCGCCATACAGTAAATAAATAAAAAGTGTTATGAAGAGCTAAAAAAATTCTGCCATAGCCATGTTAAAAATAAAGACAATTTGAAGAAATAATAATAAACACTTTTCGATACGGGTATATCAAATGTAAAGGGGGAAGGATATGTTATGTATTACCTTTCGACATATTGAAAATTGTCCCTCCTGTGTTCCGTATGCCGATACCCGGATGTTGACTTTTCTAATGTAAGAAGCTAATACATTATGCTAGAAGCTGCTCCAGTCTCTCGCCTCTTTATTAACATTGTATATGCACGTATATAACAGGCGGTAATTAGTGTTAGCAAGTGGATGATGCACACAGGCAGCACAGCATTGTGGGCAGCTAAGTGGTGGCAGGGGTCCTCGTGGTCCTCAGGAGAGTATCCGAGCAAATTGCCTATATTAAATAGCATGTGCTATTTATTCAGATTAAAAAGAAAGTTAAAACAACCAGTGCATGCCTGGAAGTCCCTTTTATGTCCAAGTGTGCAACAATTATTACAAAAAAAAAAAAAAAACAGAAAATCTTCCCTATGTTGCTGAAAACGTGGATGGATTCTTTTTTCAAAGAGAAGTGATCACTAAAAGATTCAGGCACATTTGTGATCAATATTAATGTGAAACAGGCCTTTTGTAGTCATAAAAAAGGTTTGAAATTTATTAGTTCAGCTCATGGAAAATTGAAAGGAAAACAAAGTTTTCTGTTAGCTTCTCTTATGATAACAGGTCCTAAATCAGCTGTAAAATACACTAAAAATGAATATCTATCATTTAATATCTTTCCTATCTATTGGTTACCTTGTTAAGCTCCCTAATCAATGAAAATAAAGGTTTTAGAATTTTTGGTGTGGGTGTCTGAGCCTTTTTTGTCAGTATACTCCTCAGTTGAATTTTTTTTTAAATGGTAAAATGTGGGGAAGCTTGATATGAAACATATTTTAATAATTGTCAACTACATATATGTAGAACTGTACTTAAACTGTAACATGGTTCCCCAGTTTTGCGTTAAATTATAATCGACATTTTTTATAGAATTTCCATTACAATTACAAAGTCAATTATCTAAACTCAATTACAATTTAATTATGATTACGACAGCAACAGAATTTTAAAATTACAATTATAAATCTGATTATGCCCTAATTGTAATTATTAATCAATTAAGCAATTACAATTATAATTGATTACTAACCCTGCCGACCATCCAATGCGTGCGTACAGGGAGCAATGATGTGTACTTGCGTTTAGAAATCCAGGCATCAGTTTTGAGCTTTTTTTTTCTTCTTCTGAGCAGTATTTCAGGGATAAATTCTGTGTCCATGTTTTTAGGATAAAGACTTTGGAAAGCAGACGCTGCATCGGCCTCACAGTAACCCACAGGCTGAGCTCAACACCAGCATGAAGCACTACCAACAACACAGTCTGCAGAGACTTTACGATGGCCTGGACTTCTTTTGGGCTCTGACTCCGGTCTGTGGGGACTACATCGTCATCAGCTTCCCAAAGCCAATGCACCTAAAGGGGTCAGTCTGTGTTTACTTCTATTTAACCTGATAAACATCTGCTGAATTCATAAAACCTAATGAGGATACTAAGGAAGAACAATAGACTCAAGCATCAAGACCAAAGAATCACTAAATACTTAACTAACTAACTGCTCAAAGCTGTAGTATGTAGAATGGTGACACTGGAATGGAATCAACCACACTCCATTCACGGGTATCCTCGTGAACGCACATGACTGTAGAGCTCTTCGCAACTTTTTTCCTCAATAAAGACTAGTGACAGTAGTAGGGACTTTATTTTGTGTTATTAGAGAGTTTTCTGCATGGTCTTTTCGAGACTTTGACTGAATGCACGTATTACTCTGTAGTTCAGGGGCCAAATACAAACCAGTTTGATTTCAAGTTGGTAACAAATTACAGGTGTGGAAAACCAGTAATTTCAACATTAATGTGCCCCAGTTTGCCCTTCCATGTATAAATTATATATTAAGTATGTAACAATTTACGATGGGGGTAAAACTTTGAGAGCTGGCCAATATTGTAGAGTTTCCGAGCAATTAATGTATATTCAGGGGCTGAGACATCTACAACTGTATTTGTTGGTAATTTAGACAATGACTCATGTTCTCTCTATCATTCCTAATTTCTCCTATGGGCCAAATTGGATGGACCAAAGAGCCAGACTTGACTTCCAAAGAGCTCATAGGCGACCGCGGCGATCCCAGCTGCGGGTCAGAGCAGACCCACACCACTCTGCATCCAGACCACAAATTAATTGTGCACATTCTCTCCACCTTGTATATGCTTCTCTTAGGTTTATACACGATTTATTCCATCTGTTACCACTCTCCCTCTGACACCAGTACCTGGGACGGACTGCACGATGTCATGACAAATTTCACCCTTTAGAGCTTCTAATTTGGCCCAAACAAGAAAGCAAAACGTCAGAGAAACCATGAATCATCTGTGTAATTTACCAACTAATTCAGTTAAACTTATCTCCAAAATAATACACAAATTCAATGAAACTCCACAATATTGGCAGGGCTCACATTTTCCGCATGCTTATATCACATGATGGCAGTTGTTTTTAATCTGAAGGTGTGAGATCCAGAGTCCTCTCAGAACACTTTGGATTACAATTAGATCAAAGGTTAGGATAGACTTTTGACCAAACCAAGCAAAAAAAAACTGCAGCTGTAACCTAATTGAGCTAAACAGAGCTGTGAACACACGTTTATTGTCTGCCTGTTGGTTTCACGCTCACTTTTCTTCCATAGATATCTGTTTCGCAGTGGAAACATCGAGACAGTCAGTGATAAATTCTCCAACACAACAGTGGAAGTTCTTCCAGGCAATGTGAGTAACTGTGTTGTACATGTTTGTTCTTGTGTGTTAACACTTGTGTCACACTTCAAAATGGAACAGAAGTCTCTACATCAAGTAAAACCAAAATGCAAAGACTTCCTTTGAGATAAACTGTTCTGTACGAGACGTCCAAGGACTTTGCATTACAGACTCATTATTGAAATGAAACATTCCAGTTGGCTCATGCTCTCTCTAGTGGTGAGGACACAGGCAGAAAGCAAAAGTGACCAAAGATCATCGAGAAGGATGTACATTTCCACCTGTTGTCTGTTCCATTTGTTGGTTCACTATCAACGCTGCTTGCTCATGGGACACATTGATTTCCCTGAAATTTGATCGGGGGTGGTCTGGGACAAAAATTCAGCACTGGAATTTTCTGTCCAGACCAGCCGACTGCATTAGGATAACAACGTGGAAACCGTTATTAAGTCAGTGATGCTCAACATGTGGTTTTTTTATGTCTTGATTTTAATTATTATTCCCTCAGAAAACCTCCAAAGGGGGAAACCTTTTAACCCCTTTTTTACCTATTTCCTTTGGCCATTTTACAACTTCGTTTGTCCAATTTTTGCCTCTTTTTAAAAAGTTCGGACACTTTTTTCAGACTCAAGCTTCCTTTTTTGCCACTAAATACCCTTTTTTCACTATTTTTTGTCAATTTTTGCAATTTTTTTTTTGACACTTTTATCCACTTTTTATCCCAATGAGCTAACTTTTGCCCAATAAATACCATTTGTTTGCTTTTTTCCCTACATTTGACCTCTTTTTGTTCCACATTTTTGCCTTTTTTCACCATTGTTTGCCACATTTAAGCTACCCTTTGCCATTGATTACCACCTGGTTCCTTTTAGCCACTTTTGGACCATTTTTGGCCACCTGTTACCATGTCTGCCTCCACTCGCTCTTAAAAAAACCCCCAAAAATGTAGCGAACCGGACCGGCCCACTTTGAGTTGACGGCCCACCTGGACGATGTCTGGTATGCCTAATGGCCACTCCACCCCTGAGTTGAATGTGGGCGTTTGCCTGATCTATCTATGATAGCTGCGATAATGCTTTTTCTTTATTAGTTGAAGTTGCCCGATTTGTTATTACAATCCAGTTTTACATATGATAACTCCGGTAAAATAAAATCTGTTTATTTTGATCAAATGTTATCCAGGTGAATTTAGTGATTGGAATAAATGTGCCTTTCTTTCTCAGAGTAGGATGGAGATTGTTTCCAAAAATGTGGATCAAATTTAGTCTGGTAAAGTAAATAAGTGTTAAAGCACTACATTCAGGAGGGTTTTTGGTTTCCTCTTGAAGCTCCAAGCCAGTGGACACGGTAAAGATTTACAAACAGAATCAGGAAGTGCTCCAATCAAGGTTAAAGGTTTGTTTTTAAATGTCATTTTCAATGTAAACACATTTTTAAGATTTTAGGATAAATTTGTTTTTAACTTTGAAATTAAATTTGATTTATGAGTCATATAACGCAGCTACAACCTTCAATGCATTAGCCTTTCTGCTAATGCGTTTCAATTTCAATTAAGTTACAAACTGAGCAGCCTTGAAGAAGAAAATTAAAATGCAATTTGAATTATTTATTATGCATTTTATTGAGTTAAGTTTAAAAAAATGCTGCTACGTTCTGAAAATGAAAAAGATTTTTTGTTCATCCATTTTAAATTGAATTATGGTACAGATAAGCTTCCATAGTTTTGAATGTGTGTTGGAGTTTAATCAAAAGACCAAACAAGACTAAGTGAGGTGCTCTAATGCTCTGAATATGTCTGAGTTCAATGTCTGTTTTTGTTTTTTTTAGGCAACAACAGGACAACATTTACCCTCAGATAACAGCGATTCAGTCGGTGGCTTCATTACAATAGGTGAGTATATTTATATATAAACAGCTCGTCTCTTTTGATCCATTTTGTTTATTATTGTACTAGTATCCAATGTGAACATTTTAAAATCACAGTTAAAGGCACTTTTTTTCTCTACTGCGTGTGATTGGTCATGTTGTTGATGTAATGTGTTTGTTGATGAATTTAATTGATTTTACTGATGATTTAAAATGTTCTTAATGATTTAAGCTGTCAAATGTTTTCTGTTGCCCTTTTTGTTCATGCAAAGCACATTGAGTTGCCTTGTGTATGAAATGCGCTATACAAATACATTTGCCTTGCCTAGTAGGTTTAGCATAAAGTCAAAGTAGTTTAACCCTGGCTGTAGTTTAAGGCCTGCAGTGTTGATTGGACTGTGATGTGTTTAAGGAGCGTTTGAAAACGGCATTGCTGAAGGTGTGTTTGATGAAGGACTTCAGCCAATCTCTGCTCTCCGTCTGGTGGTTCAGTCTGACTCAGACGTCTGGGCACTACTCAGCGAGGTTTGATTTTATAACGCGTGTATTTATTTGTGCTTTTAATTATTCAATCATCAGTAAGGTTTTCCCAATGGAACCTAAACCCAGTGAACAGAGAATTAAATGTTGGACAAAAATGTACGGTATGGTCGGATCAAAAATAAAAGACACGCAGTGTTGGGGGGGAATAAACTAAACAGTGATTGGAGCAGTAAGTCAGTTTATCAGTGCAGTAGAAGCTTTAATGGATTCAGTTCTTCTGCTGTTAGAGCACACATGGTATCATTAATGTGCACACTCCTCACATCTTCAACTACACCTTTGGCTCCTTAAGATAACACACGGGTTCATTGTTAGAGAACCATGGAAGCAGAGATACCTGCTGAGCACAGGTGACACATGAAGATAACGAATGGAAACAGCTGATAACAGCACTTAACTGTTACAATAATAAGAATAATAATAGAGAATAAATAAAGAATGTCTGTTTAAGGGTCCTTTCATCTTTTCTAAATCTAACATCTTAGACAACAAAGATCATCATGTCATGATGATTTGATGTTTGAATGTTCAATGACACAACAACCATCTGTTCTTTGATCAATGCTCATTCAGGTTTCTGTCTGACAGGTACACATCAGAGTTTGAGGATGAAGAGTTCAAAAGACTGAAACAGCGCCACCTGCAGGACAAAAGTAGCACACCATGAAGCTCCTCGGCCATAGATATATGAACGCGCACTCAGCTCTAAATACATTTTCTCACTAGATTAGTTTTTCTACGCTTATTATGTTTTTGGTAACAAATAAAAAACAAACCTGGATTGTCTGTCTGTGTGTGTGTGTATGATGTTAATGTTAATTATAAATGTTAAATCTAAATCTAAATGTTAAATATCGAATCTACATGTTAAATATTGAATCTAAATGTCAAATGTTTACATTTAGATTTAAATTTAACATTTAGATTTAACTTTTAAAATTTAAATTTAACATTTAGATTTATATGGAAAATTTAGCTTCAGATTTGACATTTAGATTCAATATTTAGATTTAGATATAGTATTTAACATTTAGATTCAATATTTAACATGTTGATTCATATTTAAAATGTAGATTTAGATTTAATATTTGACATGTAGATTACATTATATTTTTGCGAGGAAATCACATTTTGTAAATATTGCTGTAAATGTGGTCAAAAGTAATCCCCATGTGTTTTTTAAACGTGGTTTGTTGCTAAATGTTGCAAGAAGTTACTATTTATTTTAGCAAGTGCAACTTTACAAACGGCACCCCATTGCCTAATGTTCTTTTCCCAAAGGAATGATGCTAGAGAAGGTGACTACATTTATTTGATAAGGACTGCAGTATGTTTGTTTCATAGAAGTCAGTTAATTTTGGTTAAAAGTCCAACACTTGATCCACACTCCTGACCAGAAGGGGGTGCTAATGCACCAAAAGCTAGATGCTAACCGTTGTAATGCTACAGGAAATAAGACGAAGAAGAAGAAACCAAGCGGAAGTGCTATTTCAGCAGCTCACTGCAACATGGACAGCGAGGAAGACTCAGTGGAAGAAATTGTTGAAGGTGTGTGACATATCTGTGCTAACTTGCTACACGACAACCACTAATTCGAAACTACATTTTAAATTCTGCGGTGGCTTTTCTTCATCAAATCAGCCCATGTCAGTGTATTTACACCCGGCCCAGCAACTTCCCAAGCCGGGGACTTTATTTTGTTCAAGAGTCCGAGGCTAAGGACAGGTGTTAGCACGCTCTTCTTTTTCTTTTTCTTTTTTTTTTTGAGCCAATGATCTTTTCATTGAAAAAATAAATAAATAAAAACCCTAGGCACACCCCTAACCAAAAATTATTAAAAAATAAAATTCAACTTCGTAGAATATATTAACAATATACACTCTTTCTCATCAAAGTGTCTTTAATAGGAAACAAAGAAACACAAATATAAAAGGTTATGATCTTTCACATTTCTTCTTTCTAATAAAAAGTACAATTAACATTCTGCCGTCATTCTTGCAAGAGTTTTTGATGGGAGTCAAATGAACAACACAAAAATCTACAACTGCAATTATCAATTTTTATCATATTTGTAGATTTTTGTGTATATATATATATATATATATATATATAAACATATAATATGATAATTATATAATTCAATTTAGTTATGTATTGTTAAATGTTAAGTGTCAGATTTGATCCAAATGCTTTTATATGATGGATGTGACATTCAAGAATGAACTGAATCTAGTTTTACATAAACAATGAGAACTGAGTTTCGTTCATTTTCATTATTTGATGAATGTTTTTTAGACCATTTAGGTGAAACCCCAATACAGTGGTTGAAAAAAAACCCTGGTTTAGATAATATAAGTAAAGGGAATTTACTGCAAAACGCTACTTTTAAAAAAAAATTTAATCACTACTCGAACAAAAGTTGTTACATCTCTTTTTTTCAGTTTTAACACTCCCGTATTATACATATACCAAGTCTGACAGCAAAAAGGATCCCTAATTAGTAATGATAACTGTTTTTTAGAATGTTCCTATAGTATCCTTCTATATTGTGTCAGTCTGAGTTTTCTGCTGATGATCAAACACTACAGTGTTTATGTGAGTTGTGACTGACAGTTTATTGTTTGTAACTCTTTTATTCACATTTCAGCACAGGACATGAGCAAACAGAGTTTATTTTTTAATTTATTTTATTTTTTACATTTCTGCCAATCTCTGGTCTTTGTGAGTGTTTTAAACTCAAAGTAGGAAACCATTATGTCTGCAGAGGGGTATTCCATAAAGCGTGTTATGTTCAAACTCTGAGTATGTTCAGGCTCAAATGAGGGAAACTCAGTATCCCATTCCAAAAAGCGAGGTATGTTCTTCTCTGAGTATGTTACCCGGGCAACATTGTCCGTGAACTAAACCTGGTCGCTGGCAGGTTTTATCAAAGAAACCCTGGGTTTCTACCTGGCTCCGCCCACCTGAACACCGTTTCTTAACACTTTAATAAACTTTAACACTTTTCTCTGAAACACATTAGTAACATCACACACCACAGACGTGTTCACATCATTACTAATGTTGTGTTGCTTTACGTCTTTTTTTTTTTTTTTTGTGATAACGGTAATTTTCTTTCTAACATTGTAGATGTAGATCATTAAGTGAAAGTCACTGAGAGGTTGATCTGCATTAAAACATCTACTGACGTCTGTAGTAAAGTTCTCTGAATAAAAACCTGTGGATAATATAAAGGAGGAGATGATCATTTAAATAAATAAACTTTTATGTCTCGATTGTTGTTTTATATTGTTATACAGTTAAGTCTGTAGATCATACATCTTTGAAGGTATGATGGTGCAGTGAAGTGTGAACTGCTCTTGGAAGCGATGGGTCGTGGGTTCGCGTCCCGCTTCAGTGTTTTTTTCATGACATTGAGACGTTGAGATGACTCTGGCGACAATATTACATTAAGAATCAATATAAATGATGTGATATGAAGCAGTAGCCACTGTCTTTATATCCAGTGTAACAGGAGGGCTCTCTATGAAGTCATCTTATGCTGCTGACACGTCTCCTCAGACACACTTTATTCATATTATTCACCGCTCGTCACGTCACTGAAGCAATAAAGTGATGAATTGACCAAAAAGTGTGACTAATTACGGGTGATTTAAGCCACTATAGTCACTGAAGACTGAACGCACCTTTAGAACAGGCTCATATTCATCAAACAATGGCTTATTTCACCCATTAGGGTGAATATATCACTATCTTCCGTTTGGTTGTCATGGCAGTTTGAGTATTCTCTGATCCATTGATGATGGCTTTTTATTGCGCGCGTGCACGTAAGTAACCCAAGGTTAACATACTCAGGGTTGATTAACCCACTTCATACCAGCTTTAATGGAATCCGATACCCAGAGTTTCCCATCGCGGGGTATGTTGACCCAGAGTTTATGGATAGACTCAGAGTTTGTTAACCCTCCTTTATGGAATACCCCTCAGGTAAGTTGTATTCACAGTAAATAATGAATTTGTGTGTGTGTGCATGTCTTCTCATTGGTGGGAACTTTCCCATTCTTAGAATTGGGGTGGGGCCTCATCCCTTTGTGGACATAGGGTGTGCGACGCGTCTGTGGATGTAGTGTGTCGGCTTACAGTATGTGTGCACGGTTCATATGTTATTTGTGAAGCTTTGTGTTACATTTAAACAATATGTAGGCTGTTGCTATTGGTCCGGACCCGGAACCCAGTTAATCCTATAGTTCCGGCACTTCCTGTTGTTGGTAGTTCTGGCACTTCCTGGTGTTGGTAGTTCCGGCACTGCTGGACCCATGTCCTTCTAGCTATAGTTCTGTCAGTTTTATGTTAACCCTAGCCCTATCCCTAATCCTAACCCACGAAATACCCTAAAATGTTAGGATTCGAACCCACACCAACGGAAGGAAGAATCCCTGAGTTTAGCGCCTTAGACCACTAAGCCATCCTAAAACAGTGGAGGCACATTATGCTTATGTAGAAAAGGTCCTAAATAGTGCCGGAACTATAGCCAGGTTTGTCTGAGGTTCGGGTCCGGAATTATAGACACTTCTTAATGTGTATTGTTTTGTGTGTGTGTGTGTGTGTGTGTGTGTGTGTGTGTGTGTGTAGGTCCATTGGATGATGACGGTCAACCTCATGGTTTCTGCACAGTGACCTTCTCCTCCAGCGATCGCTTTGAAGGACACTTCATTCACGGAGAGAAGAACGGGAAGGGAAAGTTCTTCTTCTTTGATGGCAGGTATTAAGCAGGCAGCATTTTTGTTCTTCACAAAATATTTAGAAAGGACAGTAAAGCAGTTGATTTAGTGTTGTTGGAGGAAATCAGACCCTTAGATAACTTTCACACTGCACACGTCACATACTCCCTAAGCTTTATTGCTCTGAGGCCAGTCCTAACCTGCTCTCCCTTTTAATATTATATCTTTGATCCACATTCTATGTGGAAAACATAGTTTCCTTCCAAAATCAAGAAATTCACCGTGATTGACAAACGTAAAAAATTGTGAAGGAACTTGTATTCCATGTTTCTTTTCAGCATGTTTTTGATAGATAGATGGATAAATACTTTATTAAGAAAGTCCGTGCTATGGCTTTGGTCCTTTAAAAAATGTCAACATATTTTGTAGGGATGTTCCGATACAACTTTTTCACTTTCGATACGATATGATATCGCAGCGTTGAGTATTGGCCGATATTGATATTGATCCGATACGATATTAGCATGAATCATAGATACTTTTATTACTTCATTTGTATTGTGGAGTATTTGAAAAGGCTTGATCAAGTGATGTTACTCAAACAGAGAACAATAGTCAACAATTCATGTTCATGTTGGGTGTGGGATACATATGTATGTGTATATACATATATATGCATGTTTGTGTATCCATAAAATGAAGAGTCCGTCCTTAAGACTGCTCTACTGTAAAGTGTTTTGAGATACCATTGGTTATGATTTGGCGCTATACAAATAAAAGATTGATTGATTGAATTCAAGTTCACTTCAGTTATTTTTTACTGTCAGTATATGGTGGGAACAACTGAGAGCAGGGACAAAAACTACAAAAACTTATCGTAGAGCTTATATCGGAGATTTTAGATGCAGTCCGATAAAATCTGATATTCGTTTTCTGGCTTATTTCAGACCGATATCAATATCGGATTGGGACACCCCTAATATTTTTATTTATTCATATCCATAGTTTGCTGCTGACCCCCAGGCACAATCTTTATTTTGCACATCAATAACATTACTAACCTTGAACAGTGCCATAATGTTGTTTCATGTATTTAAAAACCAATCTGATCTGTTTTATGTGTTAACTATCTCAATAAATTGGTTCTAATCTTACCAGCTGACCAAAATAATGAATACACTATATAGTCAAAACAAATTAAACTGGACGTGCACAGTATGCCGTGGGTTAGGATTGGGGTCAATTATAATTCTTATTGAAGGCGGATCACGAGGGAGACCGAAGCCGTCAACCTGAGTAAACAAAGACACAATCTGAATTGAACAGATTTTCCTGTCCTAAACAAATTGAGACACGTCCCGAACGTCTTCACCCACTCCAGTAAAAGACGCGTGGTGAAAGGCACTGAGCGCAGGGACAGACCCAGGAAAAAAAAAATTTTTACATTTTTTTATTTAAGTACCTGGAGTAGATCCCCTCCCGAGGCCGAGCGGAAGGGACCACAGAGATCACTCCCTTGCGCAGCAGGGATGTGATCTCCTCCTGTAACACATGGGCCGACTACCTGGGCCCGAGAGTGATTCACGCTGGCAAAACGAGGAGGAACAGATGCAATATGCATCGTGTAACCCTTCGATATCGTCCGTAACACGCAAGGCGGAGCCGCGAGCGCTTATCTCTCTATCTTCAGGGAGAGAGATGTCAAGTGCTCTGGTGCACCCAAAGAGGAGCCATACACGGAGCAATGACGCCCTCTCTCGGAGGCAGACCGTAAGCGACAGGAGAGCCCAAAAGTGGCGTAAACAATTTAACAAGGTTGAGCCAACGGGCTCACTCCTGAACAACCATGTTGCTCATCACCTCTTCCATAGCCTGCACGGAGCAGCGTTGGGTGCGGAGACACACGTCGGCAACCGTGGATATTTCCTCCATCCTCACAGAGTTCAGCCTGATAGGCAGTGAGGAGAGAGAGGACCTTCAGCGCCCTGACTGAGAAGACAGCGGCCGCATATGTCTTAGCAGACAGGTCCGACTGGAGACAATTCGCTCTGGACGGTAACACGGGTCTCCGAGGGGGGACAGCGGGCTGTCGCGGGAGCAGGTGAGCCGCAACGAGAGGCTCCACCGGTGGCATACAAATCAGTCCTAGGCTCTCCATTGCCTCACAGTCAAGGGATGACACACCTGACATGGGGTCTTCCCGGTGAACGGACGGTCCTTCCAGGTACAAGCTACTTCCACGAGCAGCTCAAGAAAGACGGGAAGAATTTGTCTCGCAGCGTCCTTAGAAAAGGAGAGCTTCTTCCCTTCGTAGCGGGACCTGGTGATTTCAACCACTACGGTGGGGCACAGAAAGGCCAGCTTCTGAGGAATGCAGACAGAGGTTGCATCCCATAGTGAGACATGAAAGACATTATTTTTATGGTATTTTATAGCTGATTTAAGACATGGGTCAAAACTGACTTGTTATCCTAAGAGATGCTAACATAAGAGGAAGGTTAAGATTTATGGGGTTATTTTTTAAAGGCTCAGTAATTGTGATTAACTGTAATTTGAACTTCAGTAATTGAGATTGTAATTGTAATTGACTTTCAAGGGAAAAAGAATAATTGCAATTTTATTTGTAATACAGAAAAAATGCATGTAAATAAGAAATACAATTGACCCCAACCCTGGCGTGGGTTTGTAAAACCAGAGTTCAAATGGTTTCTAATGAAGCTACAGAATTGTTGCGTGCAGATGTTTTTCCTTGTGAAGCCAGGTGAAATGAAAATAATGTCCATCTCCCCCACCCTCCACAGTACTCTGGAGGGTTTCTATGTAGACGATGCTCTGCAGGGTCACGGTGTGTACACGTATGAAGACGGGGCTGTGCTCAAAGGAACGTATGTAGATGGTGAACTCAATGGTCCGGCGCACGAGTTCGATGCAGAGGGTCACATGGTGTTCAAGGGCCAGCACAAAGACAACGTCCGCTGTGGAGAGTGTTGGCTCTACAACCCTGTGAGTCCACTCACTGTCACTGTGTTGTTAGCTCAGTCCAGTGCATAATTGATCATTAATTACAATTATGGCAGAATTATAGTTGGGTTGGGGTCGTTTATATTTGTAATTACATAATTGATGATTAAATACAATTATTGCATGCTTATAATTTAAATTGTAATTGAACAAATATGTTGGAGTCGTAATTGTAGTTAAATTGTAATTGAGCTCAGATAATTGACATTGTAATTGGCCTGGACATTCTACAAAAACTGTCAATTAAATTATTTGATAAAACACAAAACTGGGTAACCATGTTACAGATCTAGGGCCATTATGTAATAATTAAAATATGTTTCCTATCAAGTTTACTGGTCAGTTCTCTTGAGGATCATTTTACCATTTAAAAAAAAATGTAAATTTAGGGGTATACTGACACAAAAAAGGCTCAGACACCCACACCAAAAATATTAATACCAATATTTTCATGGATTAGGAAGCCTAACAAGGTAACCTATAAATAAGAAACAAATTAGATTATAGGTAATATTTTTTAGTGTATTTTATAGCTGATTTTAAAATTGACCCGTTATCATAAGATATGCTAACAGAAAGCTAACACAGGACAAAAGTGAACTTTTATTAGGTTATTTATTTCAGGCTCAGTAATTGTAATAAATTTTAATTGAATTTTGGTAATTGAGAATGTAGTTGTAATTGACTTTCTGAGAATAAAAAATGATTGTATTTTAATTGTGGTTGGAAAAAATGCTGCTCACTATAATCATAATAGAATTGTAATTGAACATGGGTCATTGAAAATGTAATTGTAACTGAAAAATGTAATTGATCCCTACCCTGACTCACACAGTGTGTTGTGCTATTCTTTGGTTGAAGGATGGAGGCTGTGTGTTTGGTGCGGTGAACAAAGATGGAGAGATGACCGGTAACTCCTTGGCTTATATTTATCCCGACAACTTCACAGGTCTGTATGGGAGCTTTGTAGACGCTGAGCTCATCCAGGCTGAAGTCGCACAAATTGTCTTTGGCCAGGACGAGAAGCCTCGCTTCAAAACTTCACACAACAGTAAGATATCAACCAAACCACCGTGTTTTTGACTGGGTTAAAGTGCTGTAGTTTATAGAAGCCATCATAGTTTTAGTCTTTGGCTTTGTTGGAAATGTCACAATAACGTACTATGCACCACAAACACAATGAGTATATACTGTCTACTAGGGATGTAACGATTAATCGTAAGGCAGTTAAAAATCGATTCATAGGTATCACGGTTTACATCGATGCTGTGAAAATTGAAAACTTTTTTTAAACAGCAGAGGGCACTATCCAGAAGTGTTGGCGGTGGGCGGAATCTGCTACTGCTTTCTTTCTGGCCGCCTTATACTCTTAAACATGTTCATAAATGATTCCTTCCCCCTTTAGCACCAAAAGAATATCTGTAATATTACGTGAATATCTGTAAAAGTCACGTTTTTGTATTAGCTCTGTCTGCTAGCATAGCATCTCTTCTTCACTGCAAGATATCTGCATGCCAACCGACCACTGGGTTACCAGCGCCCTCTGCTGATTCAAAGAAATATCTGCCCTAAATACAGTAAAATTACTTTTTTTTTTTAAAGTCCATTTGTACATTTTCAGTTGCACTTTTAAAAAGAAAAAGAACTATTATGCATTGTTTACTATAGAGCCAGAATTTAAATTAATAGTCTTCTTCTTCATTTGTATTATTTTTTTATTTATTTCATTCAAGATTTATTTTTAGTTCAAATGCATTGTTTTGAATAGTTTATCAAGGGATTCTCTTGACAATGAAAAATAAAGGGAAAACATTATAGTTTTTTATTGGAATATTTTTCAGTCATCATTTTTCTACAGTCCCATTTTGTAAAATAAATCGTGAGAGAATCGTATCGTGAATCGAATCGTATCGGGAGTTGAGTGAATCATTACATCCCTAATCCCTACTGTCTACTATATACTCATATAATCATACAAGTATGATTAGGATGACGAGTGTTCCCACTGAAGTATATTTCCAAGTTTCCCAAGATGCATTTGGAACTTACGACAAAAACCTGAAGCACACTGAGGCTAAATATCTCTGTTGATTCTCCACCTTTGAAAGTTCTGAAAACGTTTGAAGTGAGAAAATGACCAAGTACAATATCAACATCTGGTCATTTGATGCATAAAACTTACATATACACATTTCATTGCAACATATTGGAGATTTCATATTGCCCTCCATTGTGCTACTGACAAAACTTCTGTTTAACTTTTAAAACAAGAGCCCTGTTTACAAAAGTGTTAAAAAAAAACTAATGGAAGACAAGAAGTGATGGTTTTATTTTGAAAAGGGGATATTGATTTTTAGCTTGAAGCCGGTCCCAGGACGATTTTACATTCCGCTCGCACTGCATCATGGGCCGGCCATCTTGGAATGCTGGCAATCGCTCCTACAGTGCATTACACAATTAAAGTTGTCATAAATCGCTCAGTTCTCAAGCAATTTTCACCGTGTTTCACGGGGCATATTTTATTTAATTGGATCGGAGCTGTATGACCTACCAGTAAAAAGATCAGTAGGGGACAAAGTTCATGTCACACGTTTTATTCACGTTTTAGTTGTTTCAAAATTTGATATTGTTAGTCGGTGAAAACTCAAAAAGGTTTTATTTCTGTCAATAAATGTATGAAATTGGAATGAATTTTTACAGGTTGTATTGAAAGTTTATTCATGTAATAAGAGTGTGTGAGAGCGAGCAGTTTGTGTGTGCGTGACTAGTGTCCGCAGTGGGCGTGACCAAACAAGGATAGGATGCAGCAGCATTGCTGATATTTTTTTTTTAGCTTGTGACAGATTTCATGCATGATGGGAAGAAATGTCATGTGTGTTGAACGTCTGACAGGCCACACCCACTAACATTTTGGTCCAATCTTGTTGTGTCAATGAAAACTCACCCATATATCGTCATGTTTTAGTCATAAAGTATGGAAAATATGCAATGTAATATACTCTTCATATTCCTGCACAATATTCTGGCAATTTGCAATATAACAAGGACTCGAGCCTTCAGGCAGCTAGTACCGTGCACTTTAGCACTTTAGCATTATGGCACTTTAATTACCACACTAGCACTTTACAATCCACGATGTAAAATTATCATGGTCCTCAAATTCTAGGTCTAGGTCTATCTTTTATCTCTGCACTGGATGTCACATAGATTGTTCACGGCTATTGTATGCTACCTGTCTTTTTATAATGCTCTGTGTTTTATTCATTATTGATGTTTGTTTTATGTTAACGCCAACCTGTGCTAATAGGACATGGGAAGGAAATTAGCCTCCTGGCTACAAATCCCATGTATTTACATGGAAATGTTTCTTAATACACATTGTCCCATTCAAAATAAAATAAAATCTTAAATAAGTTAAAAAAAAAACAAAAAAACCCTCTTAAATAAAATCTAAAAAAAAATCTTAACATTTAAAAATATCTTTAAAAAACATATAAGAAAATAAAAAATATATTTATAGTTTAAATATTTTAAAAATAAACAAAATAAACAAATCTTGAAAAGCCATGTTTAGCTCGTCACTGTCTCATTACCGTCATGAAAAAAAAATGTCAACGAAATAATTTTGTCATTGTCTTTGTTGACGAAAACATCAGTGGATCAATGGGGGAACATTGTTTCATACCTGATACATCACAAAATATTCTTGGATGACACATCATACATCTACTTTGGTAGTGATAGCTGTGTATTTTATCATATTTAAACACAACTGCCCAATGATGACACGTCTCCTTCCCAGGTCCCAAGTACTCGTATGATAAGTCCACCTCCTCCTGCATTGCCACCCATGCTCTGCTGCCAGATCCTTATGAAAGCCTCAGGTAGGTTAGCCTGATATCAAAGTCGCCACTGAACTCTGAAGAATCCCAGTGTTCCTGATGTCATTGTGTGTATCAGGGTGTTTGTGGCAAATTCCAAGATTAAAGGAGCAGGACAAGGTTTATTCGCCAAGGTTGATGTAGAGCCTGACACAGTGATGGCATTTTATAACGGAGTCCGCATCACCCACTCTGAGGTATGACTTACAGAAGCCTGCTCCAACCTTAGCCTCAGTAATACAAGAGGTGTGTGTGTGTGTGCGTGTGCGTGCGTGCGTGCGTGTTGCTTTCATTACTTTAGCAACCAAAGGCTGTCATTTTTGTTTTATAGAAATCCTCATGAAATAACACAGTATTGTCTTAATTTAAATATGAACGCTCAATAGCCAGAATGATTAAAATATACAGTATCTTATTGACATCCCTGATTGCTGTCAGATTCAGAGCGATTCTATTGGCTGCCCCACATGGCTCCTCATGGCGTCCATTGGCCAACCTGTGAACTTCAGTTCAGTGCAGCGTGGACGGCCATGTTGGCTCTCTGTTTAGTCGTTTCTACACAAACCATGGCTCATACTAACATACTATTCATACTACGTCTGACGTAAAAAAAAAAAAAATTATATAGTGCCTTCACATTAGATAGTATGTGAGGAATACCCGGATATTGTTTACAAAATTTTCAGGACATCAGACGCACTTCTGTCTCATAATGTTCTGAAATTGTTGAACATGAGAAATTTGTTCATGTTTTTAAAAATAAATGTTTTTCTAAGGCAATGGTTTTTATATTTTTTATGTTACTAGTGAAAAAATAATGAACAGTAAATGATTATAAGACACAGAGGCAAGCTACAATGACCTCATGCAAAGGATTTTCAATATTCGCGAGTGGTGAAATATCCCAAAAGTTGGGGTTCAAAATAAAAATGACATGAAGAAAATAGTTTTATATCCCAAGAAAGAGCAACCTTTATGCTATAAATTAAAACATAGATCAGATTTTTTTTCTTACATTCCCACATGTAGTTATGGGCCAATAAAAATAGTAAAAAATAAATAAATAAATAAAGTATTTGTTCAGATTTCCAGAGACTGTCACCCAAGAACCAATGTATATATGTGACTAATCATTAGCGATGTGAATAGTCTATGTACATAGCTCAAAGCTGATCAAAATACAGGGAGATGAGACATGTAAGGTGTTTACTGAAGGCCCAAACATGATCCAGCTTCCAACACAACAAACTTTTGTTTTAATTTTGAGGGGCTGGCATGTCCACCAGATAGTATTTATAGCAGTTATTTTTGTTTATTCTGAGAGAGTAGGTGGAGCTGAATTACTATACAAAATTTAAATTTCCTATGTGGTTAAGTTCCTGAGATATTAGAAACTGAAAATGGAAGAAAAATAAGGATGTGCAAAAATCAACACATTCCCCTCTCAATAAAATGTTCATATCTCAAAAAGTGTTGATCCTATCAAACTAAAAATGTGCAGTGTGCCTATTGAATAATCACAAAACCAGTGGTAAAAATGTTGATTTTTTTTTTTGACTGAAGTGCGTGTGCCATTTTTTGAAATGACCCAGTAGGAAGATGCTAAGCTAGCTGTGTGCTGGTGGACTTCACAGGTTGATAGCAGAGACTGGGCTTTAAATGGAAACACAATCTCCTTAAATGAAGACACGGTCATTGATGTACCACAGCCATTCGATCAGCTGGACAGATACTGTGCCTCTCTTGGTCACAAAGCCAACCACTCGTTCACTCCCAACTGCAAATATGACCCGTAAGTATGAGCGAGTGAATGAAGTCCTCATTCAGTCAAACAAAACCAGTCCTCATCTTGTTTAACTTAATATTTTATCTTTGACTGGCTCAGCTTCGTTCATCCTCGCTTTGGGCCAATCAAGTGTGTTCGAACCCTGCGTGCTGTGCAGAAAGGGGAGGAGCTAACTGTTGCCTACGGTTACAATCATGAAGCTAAGGAATCCAACGGCCCAGAAGCTCCTGAGTGGTACAAGCAGGAGCTCCAAGAGTTCCAGAAGAGCCAGATGGCTGCAGTCGACCAGTGACGGAGTAGAACTATGAACTGTTAGCAGCTGCTCTCCGCTAATCTCAAGGTCCTCTTTAGGCACAACTACAGAGGATAGCGCCCTCTGGTGTGAGGGGCTTTGCGCTATTAAATCTACACTCAAATGTTTGCATCTGTGTCTAACTTATGGAAATAAAGTGTTGTTTTAGTTTCTATCCAGTATTTCAACAATTTTATCTTTGTTTTGTAGTAGTTTGTGTCCGGGCGGCCTTCACCACATTCTGTCAAAAAATACATCTGTTAACTTATTCAGCTAACCTTACATACCCATTAGGGTTAGGTGAAATTAATGCATATAAAAGAGCATGTTTGTAGCATTAGCATTATCCACTTGACTGTAGATGAAAAGCATTGTCCTTTTTCTACTCCAATTATCTGTTCTAAAGGTAGAGGATCAGCTCACACTTAATCTTTTGTTTGATGTCAGTAAAAAAAAAAAATGGATATGGCTCCTGATTCAACGGTGACTTGGGTCATGGACTAGTTTTCTTTGGTTTGACATTCCAGTTTAATATAAAGTTGAGGAGCGAGCATATCTTCTCTTTAATCCTGATTTTAACACTTACCAAATAAGTTTTTTTTGTCAGAATTCTAAATGTTAAAGTCAGAATTCTGAGAAAAATGTCCAGATATTGTAATCAAGCACTGAAAATATAACTCATCTCATTTTTTTTTACAAACATGACTAAAAGTAACATTTTAACACTTACCAAATAAGTTAGCGTTTTCAGAACTCTGAGTTTAAAGTCAGAATTATATGGGAAAATTTCACAATTCTTGGTTTAAAATCATAATTTTGTGATTAAAGTCATAATTTTGAGGAAAAAAGGCATAATTTTGAGGGAAAAAGTCAATTCTAAAGGAAAAAAGTCAGAATTTCGAGTTTAAAGTCAGAATTCTGATGAAAAAAGTCATTATTCTGAGTTTAAAGTCGTGGACAAGTGTTGTAAACTAGCACATGTGCTAATACACGCACACAATACATCTGGGTAACTAATGTAATTGTGTTGTCCATATCAGATAAAATGATTAATCATATTCTGAGTAAAGTCAGAATTTATTCTGAGTAAAGTCAGAATTCTGAGAGAAAAAGGTCAGAATTTTTTTAATTACCGTCAGAATTCTTGCTTTTTTTTTTTTTTATCAGAGCATTAATGATAACATGTTTGTTAATATTAGTGGCCCTAACACTCCTCCGTAGAATCTATACGGGGAATCTCCGCGTATATTTGGCAACCTTCCACCAGGTGAATCATTACTGTTTTACAGCTACAGGAGGAACATGTCAGTGACCCGGAGGTGGACTTCAGCGTCATGGACCGACACCGCTACTTTATCTTCAACCAGAGGTCCGTGTTGGTCCTGGGGGTCCTCCAGGTGGCCTGTGCGGGTCTCTGTGCGGTCTGTGGACTCATGGACGCCGCGTTCCGCCTCAACAGCCCGCTGAGCAGCACCAGGACACCGCTGTGGGGAGGACTGGTGAGAGGCTCTGGGTTTATGGTCAAACACAGGAAGGGTGAGGGCCAGCAAAGCTCAGAGATGGATCTAAGACTGTCTATTAAAATATAGTATTATTACTACAATTTTTCTGTTTCACTTTAATTAGAGGGAACAAATAATGAAAACTTTGCATCTACTTTAAAAGTTAGGAAATACTTATTTCTCTTCAAATTATATTGTTGTTTCATTTAAAAAAAAAAAAAAACACTTCTGAAACATTTAATTGGGAATCATCATATTAGTATTTTACTAGCCACTAACTACTCTTAACCACTAATGACTTTTTTTTAAAAATTCATTTCATTTTTTTTTTTTAGAAAAAACCCCCATCACAATCTAAACACCAAATCTGCAGCATCTTTAATTGTTTTTCCCAATTCAAAGTGTTTATTATCATGTGAACGTAATTCTGACTTTGCTGTCCACACTGAATGCCATAAAGAAAAACCAACAAAATTTGTATCAAAGAAAATAAAAGTATAATAATTTAAAAAGTAATAAAGATATATATGTACAAGGTTGAAAATACAGAAAAATCAGATATAAAGCTGAAGGTGAATCTAATTCAGTTCTATCAGGTGTTAAGGAATTTAATGAAATCCTATCTGCAATACTTGAACACATTTGTCTCAATGCTTCAGTTAAAATAAACATTTAAGGATAGTTAATTTAACACAAAAATGTATCAAGTTTTGCAGTATTTAACTCTACTAAGGCTCTGACTACATCTGTCATCTGACTTAATGTTGTGAGTTTGAATCCTGGTAAATCATATCTTTTATATGGAGATTTAACTGGTGATTAGTGCTGCTGTTCCAACTGGCCTGAGGCCACCTCACATGGTCCATGTGGGCTACCTGGGGCCCGCTACTATTCCAGAAGCAATATTATCTGAAGTTTTAGTAGACTTTGTGATTAATTCAATTGAGTCACCACAGTGGAAAAGGTTGACCTGCTCCTCATTGTTCTGTGATCATCAACATAAATGACTCAGTTGTGCAGGGTTTTTCAACTTTGTGGAGTTTTGGAATTATTATTCTTTAACAAATTAAAACACAATCTTAAATGACTGTATTTTATACTTTCTCAAATATAAATGTACTTCAAAATAAAATGCAGTGTGACAATATCTGACCTGGTGCATATAGTCACTTAGTGCACTAATCCTGGCTACTTTTCTTCTTGCTCTCAAGGAAGGCTGTCACTTTTTCTCTGCTCCCTTCCTGCCCTTATCTGCCCATGCTGATGCTTGTTTTGTTTGGGCTCCTGCGCACGTTGGTCTCCCTCCTGGGCCCACAGCACGGTGTCTGGCCCGGACCCAGCTCCCATACCACAGTGTACGAGCTGAGGAATTCCAGCGAAGCAGCTATTGTTCAGAAGTGATGCTGTCCCCGACGTCTTGGATGCTCCGGAACACGCTGTCCTGCATCCCTGCTAGCACCTGTGCTAGCCTCCACGTGGTAGCGTTAGCTAAACCACCTGCTCTCCTGCCTGCATCAGCAGCCATGGAAGACGAGGCTCCTCTAACCGTGGGAACGGGATGCGTCATGGCTCATCTTTGTCCATGCGGTGGAAAAATATCCAGCAAGGACTGACACGAGACCTGCTCCGGGTGTCTATGTGTCAAGCACGCCCGGATGGCCATCGAATCCCCGGCCTCCTGCCGTGTTCAGCGCCCAGTGCCTCCACAGGAGACTGGCGCCGCTTCTGAGACCCGAGCAAGGCCCCTCTTATTCCACACACAACACGGTCGCGGTGGACGTAGTGCAGATGGTCCCCATGGAAACTGCTGCTGTTCACGGTTCCAGCTGGGGCTCTCAGCTGAACCTGGCAGATATCTCCCCCTCTGAGGATGTCCTCGACGCACCTCTCTCTAGGATGGGCGAAGGGGACGAAGTGTTTGTCACTCCGGCCCGCGGTGGACTGCCTGCCTCCTTCGCTGCCTCATGGAGGGTTCCACGCCTATCCTTCATCCTCCAAGCCTAGAGACTGTTAAAGTGTGCAAATGCGCTGCCGCACAACTGGCCATTCCCTGGCCCACTGTTGGCGTGGAAACCACCAGGTCCCGCTACGAGGGGAAGAAGCTCCCTCTCTCCAGAGGCGCTCCGAGACAGACTCTCCCTTTCTTCCTCGAGCTTCTCGAGGAAGTGGCTCGCCCCTGGCAGACCCGCCTGTTCACTGGGAGGGCCCTGGTTGGAGTCTCCTCCATCCTCTACTGTGAGGCGATGGAGGCCCGCGGACTGCTCAGGAGGCCACAGGTGGAACCTGCTCCCAAGCCAGCCCGCTGTGTCTCCATGGAGACCCATGCTGCTGTCGAGGTCAGACCACTTCCAGTCGGACCTGTCCCGTAGGACTTATGCGGCCGCTGCCCTCTCGGTCAGGGCCATGAATGTCCTCTCCCTCCTCACCGCCTACCAGGCTGAACTTTGTGAGGATTTTGCTGCATCCCACGACCCTGCGATAATAGAGATGTCCACGGTGACAGATGTGTGCCTCTGTACTCAAGCCTGCTTACTACAGACTATGAAAAAAATGAAATGGGCAATATGGTAATCCAGGAGCGTGCTCACTGGCTTGACCTTGCTAAGCTGACAGACACCAAAAGATGCGACATCCTGGATGCTTCCATCGTTCCTGAGGGGATTTTTGGCTCAGCCCTATCTTTGCTGTAGCAGTGTTGCGAAGTTAAGAAGAGGGAGTCCTAGCACACGCAGGCACGGAGAAAGAAAAAGCCGGCCTGACCTCTTTCCTCTCCCACCCCGAAGCTGAAGCTGACTGTTGCTCGTTCGCCAGTTCCAGCTGTTCCTGCTTCCACAGGCGTCTCACGCCCCGCTCTCTCCTCTGCCAAGGCTCGGCCCTCTGATGACTGGGAAAGATGGACAGGTTCCACAGGCTGGTTGGCTGTTGCCCCCTCCTGCATGTCCACAAGCATGCACCCAAACACATGTCAAAAACAGAGTGATGTGCTCATTGCTCACACCTCTGGGCCAATGGCCAGAGGCAACCCTAAATGTGAAAGTGTTGTCTGCCACAATTAACAGGGTGATAGCGGGACCCGTTATCTCCACTCGAAGGAAGGCTTCGGCCCCATTCTGGACGGAGACGGCGCTCTTCATGTGGGCACTCTGTCCCCCAGAACAAGCAGTGCATGCTTGCTCTGCTGGGTATGGCGCTGTCCCGCCGGCAGGGGGCTCCTCCACTGTGGGAGCAGTCCCTCTGGGGTCGGACGGCCGGCCGCCGATAGAGGGCTCCACCGCGCCGCGGATGGGTTCCCCCATCGCGTGCGGCCCGCTGCCGCCAGGGGGCTGTGCCACTTCCTAGGCAAGGCGCCTGCGGCTGTGCGGGCGCCCTCCAGAAGAGGGTGCCATCTCGCCGGTTCTCTGGCTGTCTTCTCTTTCCCTGAGGATAGACAGAGGGAAGGCGCTTGCAGCCCTGGGTGTTACGGAAGTTATCGAAGGGTTACAGACTGTGGTTTGCGTCTGTCCCTCCTGGTTTCGTTGGCATAGTGCACTCCCGGGCCCGGGGAGATTCAGCCCACGTGTTACAGGAGGAAATCGCCTTTCTGCTGCACAAAGGAGCGATCTCAGTGGTAGGGTAGGTCTCTTTATGACTCTAAGTGGAAGGTGTTTAAGGATTGGTGTCTCCAGGAAGGCCATGTTCCTTTTCAGTGCTCGGTTGGGGTGATTCTGTCATTCCTGCAGGGCCTGATTGACAAGCGCAAATCCTTTTCTACGGTGAAGGTGTATTTGGTGGCGATTGCCGCCTGTCACATGGGCTTTGCGGACAAACCGGCGAGTCACCATCCACTGATATGCAGGTTCAGATCAATGGTTCCGCCATTGGATCTGGCTGTGGTTCTGGAGGGTCTTAAGGGACCCCTGTTCGAACCGATGAGTGAGACGGACCTGAAGTTCGCCTCCCTTAAAGCTGTCTTGTTACTGGCTCTGGCTTCGGCCAAGATGGTCAGTGACATCAATGTGCTCTCAGTTCACCCGTCATGCGCTCAGCTTTCCCCAGGTGATGCAAGGATTATTCTGAGACCCCACCCGGCCTTTGTGCCGAAGGTGGTGGGCTCATGCTCTCCCATTGACCTGCTGGCCTTTTCTGCCTCACAGGGTGAGCAGTAGTCTCATTTGTTGTGTCCTGTTTGTGCGATCCGCACTTATATGGACAGGACAAGGGCCCTCAGGAGGAGCGATCAGCTGTTAGTTTCCTGGGCCAACCCCCGTAAGGGGAAGCCTGTCTCTAAGCAATGCCTGTCACACTGGGTGGTGGAGGCTATTGCTCTGGCTTACTCAAGTCAGGGTCTGCAGCCACCTACGGGTCTGCATGCACACTCGACTTGGGGACTTACCACATCCTGGGCCTTGTTCAGGGCACTGTCTGTCCAGGACATCTGTGCGGCGGCGAGCTGGTCTTTGCCCCTCACGTTTGTCCGCTTTTTTATGCTGGCTGTATCCGCTCCGTGCGTGGCACGGGCAATCTTACTGTCCTGATGTAAGCAGGTTCCTGCCCCCTGTGCTGGTGACGCTCGGTAAGCTTGTCTGCACTACGGGAATTTCCAAATCCCATAGTGAGACATCTCATAAAATATTATGAAATAGAACTATAGGTTTCTTTCGTTATCCCGGTTCTATGAGTAATAAGAGTGAGATGTTTCACTATATATATATATATACTGTATGTATATATATATATATATAGCTCAGAATACTCCATAAATAAAGTATTCTGAATCCTAAACTATATCTACTCTGTATTTGTAACACAGAACAAGCATGATCAAAAAATAAATGATTCTGATATAAAACTGGGGTCACAACAAGTAAAAAGGTTGAGAACCACTGCAGTAGTGTTTCATTCCATGTCATTTCAACAAATAGTATATTTTTGTTTAATCGGATGAATACTTTTTAAGATATGGACAAATTAGTGAGAGGGGTATGTGTTGACTTTCACACGTCCTTATTTTCTTCCATATTCAGCTTCCAATATCTCAGTAACTACACCACATAGGAAACTGAAATTTGGCATCATAATACAGCTCCATCTACTCTTTCAGAATACCTTAGCATATGCCTCAGCTTCCTGTAGTCTGATCAGCTTTGAGCTATGAACATAAGCTGTACACATTGGTTCTAGGGTGACAGACTCTTGAAGTCTAAAAAAAAAAAAAAAATAAATATATATATATATATATATATATATTTTTTTTTTACTATTTTCATTGACTCATAACTGCATATGTGAATGTAAGAAAAAATCTGATCTCCGGTTTAATTTATAATATAAAGGTTACTCTTTTTGGGTATGAAGCAATTTTTTGTTATGCGACTTCTTCGTTTTCATTTTGGATCCCAACTTTAGGTCATTTCACCACTCGTGAATATTGAAAACTCTTTACTTTAGGTCATTGTAACTTGCCTCTGTGTCTTATAATCATTTATTGTTTATTTGTTTTTCACTAGTAACATAAAAAATATAAAAATCATTGCATCAGAAAAACATTTATTTTCGAAAAACATAATATTTACTATGAACAAATTTCATGTGTTTTTCCTTCAATATACCTTATTATATATCCATCATCATTATCATAACAGTAATTGGTAAAAAATTCTGAATTTTTTGTAGACCCAAGTGTATGGGCCATTTGTTGAAATGACATGGTTCAAATATTACTGTGAAAACACAGAGAAAATCCTGTAAAAGCTCTTTAGGACATATGTGATGTGCATAAACATGAACTTTTACATCAGTATCTTAATTTATGATCTATTGTAGTGAATCAAAACACTAAAACATAAGCTCATTCCATTTAATGATTTAAAAGCATCTGGTTTATTTAAAAGTAGTTTATTTTGTTCTATTTGTGCTAACAGTCGAGTTCTGCATATGCAAAGATTTTGATATTATCTACTAGTGTTGACGACTTTGTTTGACTTTCAGGTTTTGGCCTTTCCTGGTGTTTTGGGGTTGATGGCTTCTCAAAGGAAACAATCCGTGCTTGTAAGAGACTAGTTTTTCATTATGCTTTTCTTGACGTCAAAGTAAGTGTTTTTAAATGTTTAGATCAGAGGTGGGAAGTTATGTCACACTGGGGGCTGCAAAAATGTGTTAATTTGATCAAAGGACCACATTATGTGCATTCAGCATTTAGAATAATGACCTATCTGAACGTTATTACAGGAAAGATCAAAGAGTTTTAGAGTAACTTAGTGTTTTTTTGTCATTCTGTCTCTGTTTGTTGTTTTCAGTCATTCTGTGCTTTTCTGTTGTCCTTTTGTGTATTTTTCCTGTAAAATATATGTCTTTTGGAGTCAAATTGTGTATGTTGTCATTTGCTTTTTTTTGGAGTCAATTTTGTTTATTTCTGTTGTCATTTTGTTTGTTTGTAGTGCTGTAGGTTTGCAGAGTCATTCCTTTGTATTTTTTTTGTATTTCTACGTACTTTTGTGTATGTTTGTTGTAATTGTTTTGTTTGTTGTGTATTACGGTAGTTGTTTTGTTCGTTTTTGTCGTAGTTTTGTGTGTTTCTGAAATATTTTCTGTGTTTTTATCTTGTCTTTTACTGTATTTTTCTGCAATGTAGTATTTTTTGATATATTTTAGTGTATTTTTATGATTTTGTGTATTTTCTGATCATAGTCTCATTAGTGTGGTGTGTGTGTTGTCAGGTGAGTGCCATGGTGGGGGCTGCCATCCTGTCCTGTGTGACCAGTGTGCTCATAGCAGGATACTCGTGTTTGACTCTCACGTATGGAGAGGAAGATCAGGAGGTCTTCATCCACCACCACAATCCTCAATTGGTGAGAACACACACACACACACGTTATACTGAGTTCTTTACCAAACCAACATCACATTAAATATGGGGCGCCAATCGTAAAGTTGTGCATGCTAAAATAAACGGCAACGTTTTGCAGCTTTTAGCCACAAACTGCGTATAAAACACGTGAATTTTTTTGTTACTTTTGACCAGATTTACAGCAATATTTGTGATATTTACTTTTCTCGTAAATATATGTCAATGTTAAATCCAAATGTTAAATATTTAATCTAAATGTAAATGTTGAATCTAAATGTTAAATATTAAATCTAAATGTTACATTTAAATCTAAATGTTACATTTAAATCTAAATGTTAAATATTAAATCTAAATGTTAAATATTAAATCTACATGTTGAATATTACATCTAAATCTAAATGTTGAATACTAAATCTAAATATTAAATCTAAATGTTAAATCTTAAATCTAAATGTCATGGGTGCAACTAAATATTTAGCTAATATGTACATTTATCGGAAGTGCAAATTTAACATTTAGATTTAACATTTAGATTTAACATTGACATTACATTTTTATGGGATAAGTAAATATCACAAATTTCACAAATATTGCAGTAAATCTGGTCAAAAGTAACATAAAAAAAATTCACATACTTTTTTTAAAGGTGCAATATGTGAAATTTGCAAGCAATTTCTGCCACCACTAGGTGGCATATTACTGAGTAAAATTGACACTTCCACCATATCCGGTCCTGACCACTGAATGTACGGATGACAATATTTTCTGTTACAGGCAGACCCATGCGGGCCAATGGCTGTCGTCAGCTTTACATGTGTGACGCATTCATAAGTGAAGATGTTTAAGTCGTTGTTTGTTAGCTGTAAACCTCACGGGTAGCACACCGTTTATCTGTTTGATGGATGTTTGTTACCAGAGATGATCTAGTTCAGAGACAGCTCTGCTGTAAATAGGCTTATACTCACCCAACAGGTGGAAAAAAGGTACTGCAGGTTGGCCGGGCCGGCAATATTTATTAATGTATATAGATCTATGTCGTCTAAAAAAAAAGACACATATGGCATGACAGCTAAGGACTTGTTTCTTAACACTCAAATTTTTATTTTAGATATTTAAGACATATTTAAAAGTTGAAAATTCTACATATTGCACCTTTAAATGTTGTTTGTTGTTAAATGTTGCTGTTTATTTTAGAATGCGCAACTTTACAATTGGCGCCCCTGTTAGTCATATTCTCCTCCACGTGGGCTACCTTAGAGTTCCTTTTATGCAGATGATGGTTTGGTTTTCTTCACACTAATGATCCCAGGCTTTGCTACATGTGCTTTATCCTCCCAGTAAAGGCTGTAATTCTGTCTCCTCGTGCAGACGTTTGTGCTCCATCGGATGGTGAAAGGAGCCAACGCCACCATCCTGCTGAGCTGCATCATCAGCCTGCTCCTGTCCTCTCTCCTGGTGTCCGTGGGCTGCCGTAGCCTCCCTCTGTGTGGCTGCTACGACACCAGAACGGGGCTGGTAGGAGACGTTTCTGCAGCTGCTCATCACTGAAGCACAGCTGGAGTCCATAACTAGAACTAAACGTGATGTGATGTGTTTCAGGAGATGCTGGTTCCTCAGTGTGATCCCAGGGACGCTGACATGATGAGCAGCGCTTTGCAGGGTATGTTTGACTCTTTGATCATGTATTCATTTGATTGGGACAGTGCATGTTAATGAAAAAACATGGAATAAATGCATGTAAACGCGCTGGATTGTGGCCAAAGGCTAATTTCCATCCGTAGTCCCACAGGCTATGGTCACATGGGTCACAAAACATTGCAGAATAAAATTTACATCTACAGTAAGTACATTGTTATCAATATATTATCAAAATATACAATAATCAAATTAGACTCACAAATTAATTCAGCTTCACAACCACTCATCCATGTTCACTTATCTTACATAATGTGCACTGTGTGCACATTACAGAATAGACATTTACAATAAAATACAACATACCCACTAATGTGTGCAACTTTGGTTTTCCCACAGCCTTTTTTTCAACTGGGCTTTAAACAAACTATATGTAGGGCATTCTCTCAGTGTTAGAGGAAGACTATTCTACAGTTTCCTGACTCAGACAGACAGGACCGTCTGACCGAAGGTGGTCCGCCTGTGGGGTGTTATCAAGTCCCCTCTGGTGGAGACACGTGTGGTCCTCTACGAATTATCTTTGATGAAGTCCTTCAGTGGTGGAGGAGCAAGGGAGTGTAGAACCTTGTATATCAGACAGGTTAATTTTCAAATTGATCATATTTTGAAAATCCAATAGTCTTGTTTTTAGAACATGACAGTAGTTTTTTTTATCAAGTGTTTTTATAAAGACTTTCTATGGTTTTAAGTGTTGTGGGGCAAGCATGAGACCAGCTAGTCAAGCAATAGTCAAAATGAAAAATAATCATTGAATACAAGTATGTTTCAGCAGCAAATATGCTGAAAATTTTTGAAGATTAAATTTGACTACCTGTGCCACTTTTTTGACATGACTTTTGAAGCAAAGTGTTGGATCAAGGACGACCCCTATGTATTTAGATTGTGAGACCAGGTCAAGTTCCACTCCATTCAGAAAGTTACTTCAACATGGCGTTTTGAGGGGTGAACTGAGACAAAAATTCAGCCCTGGCATTTTGTGTCCAGACCAGCCTACTACATTATCAGCAACATCATGTAGAAGCTGTTATTAAGTCAGTGACTCTCAACATGTGGCTCTTTGTCTTATTTATTTCCCTATTAATATTATTATTACTCACCTTAATTACAAAAATGTTGCTCACTGAGGACACCTGCTGGTCAATATTTACGGGGTGTTATTTTTGGGATATTAGACCCACTTTAGTCATTTTTAAAAGCCCTTTGTGCAGTCATTCCTGTAGATTCTGCACAGATTTCAACTTATCCTGAGTTACCATGACTACCTGTCAACATTGAGCTGTTCTGCAAAGCTGCATTTCAGACACATTTATGAAATAATTCATGAGCGGCATCATTGCAGTCCAAACAAATCTGACATGGCACAGCCTTGAACCAAGCAGCAGCCATGTTTAAAGTTTCAGGTCAATCTGAGCCTGATCCGCTGAGATATTTGAGGAACAGACACACAGACAGACAGTGATTCCTTGCTTTTATAAATAGATATATATCAATGAATTATGTACATATATATATGTACATTTATAATGTAAATAGGTGTGGATTATAAGAAGATTACATGTATAATATTAGATATTAGGGGTAGGATTATTTACAGTAAGTTTATACTTCCTCCTACTCCTTTTCAAACATGTACAGGCTTACGAGCAGGATTTTGTACCATTTGTTCTCTGTTTGAGTCATTTTGTTTCTATTGTGGTAGGTACACTGCTGTTGTGTTCATGTTTGTAGTCAAATTTAATCAATCAAAAGAGAAAAGTAAAAAAAAAAAAAACAACATGGAGAGAAAATGTAGAAGCCCAGGAAAACGCAGAGCAGACGAATTTGCCTTCAAACTGTGACACAGAGATAAATAAGGACAGAAGGAACAGATAAATAGAGGACTGTAAATGAAATGTCTTTTTTTATGATAGTTTTGTTAACACAGGGTAGGCTACATAGCTGAGCTCACGCTTAATAATTTACTGAAATTGAGTTTGAAGATGTCTGCCTTTATTTCTTAAAAACAAACTGACACGAGGAGATTATACTGTAAAAAACAGACTTAGTAGTCGCTTTACAGCACAAAATGTTGATTGATAATTGATCATTTTGCTTCCTGTTTGTGTGTAGCAGGAGATGAGAGAATCTGCTACTGGCCTTCAAGTCCTGCTGACAAAGAGCCGACAGAGGAAGACGAGTCTCCATCTGATCTTCTTCCTTACAGTAAACTGAGCCTACACACTCACACAGTTGTTTGAAAGCTGCTGCAGAACTCTGCCATCATAGATCACTGAAGCATAGAATCACAGAGATAGATACAAGCAGATTAACGACTATTTTGATTCAACTTTACCAAGTTTTATGAGCCGTGCCTTTAATGCATAAAAAACAGAAACAATGAAAATGTGAACTTTGTCGCAGATATAACATTTTAAGGAATGTTTTTGTATATCTCTTTGAAAGAAATGGGAACTTTAATGTTATCAAAAGTGACAGGAACATCTACTCTGTGTATTTATATCTACATTATTATTTAAAGGTCATATTTAGTCATCATAAAGCAGCAGAACATCCACTAGCCACAGTTCATTATGGACATTAATTAAAAAGTTTCCATGGGCACCACAAAACTCCTGAAGGTGTGCAGTGGTATCAAGCGCCAGCATAGCATCAGATTCCGATTCATGGGCGAGCTGTTATTGTTTCCTTGATCTCTGAACACGCACTTCAGATAAATAATTAAACTTTATGTAAGAAATGTCTTTTGTATCATTCTTTAGCCTCAAACGCACATACACTACAGCATGGGTGGGCAACTTTGATCACAATGGAGGCCACAAAATTGTGATGTCTCTGATCCAAGGGCCACAATAAAGGAATATCCTCTCATCATTAGCATTAGGACCAATATGAAGATTAATTTAGTAACAAAAGCACATTTTTCTTTCATTTTGTGTTTGTTTTGCATAATATTGGCAGGGGTGTAGCACCACATTTTGGGCCCTGGGTACAAACCATCTTGTTGGTTGTTATGTACACTTTTGTTTTTTTTTCGTTTGTAAACTATACTAGTATTCTTGCATTATGATATAAGCTTTTTTTCTTCACAATAAACCAGAGGTTCGCAGCATTTTTTGAGTCAAGACCGTATTTTAATATCACAAATGTCCAGCGACCCCAGAGACATTTGTTTTTCTAAAATTCATTTTTGATCATGTTTATTAAAGTGTGTTACAAATACAGAGTAGCCAGGATTAGTACAAGTACTCACCTTAGATATTTTTATACTGCATTTTATTTTAACTACTGTATATATATATTTTTTTTTTAAATTTATTTATTCAGTTTATTTCCGACATGGTTGCATTCACAGAAGTTTTCTTTTTTTTTTTTTTTTTTTTTTGTACATGCCGAAAAAGGAGACGAGAGAAGCAGGTTGCTTATCCGAGTCCCGTCCCCTATTTTGAACACAGGAAAATTTACATCAGAGCTTGTCTCTCTGGTCAAACATTCTTTGGTTCTGAACACAATTTCATTTTTTTTTGTGTAGGATTTATTCTCATCTGTAGTCAGTGTTGTCTTCTTTTTTTTTTTTTTTATTCTTCTTCTCCATCGTTGTTCCTGTCATCCTTCTTCCCCGTAGATTTCATTCCCAGACATTGTTTGTGTTCCTCTAGTTCAAAAGAAAAGTTCATCTTCTTTCTCATTGATGTGTTGATCTCGTATTCTTGCAAAAATGTCTTCCGAGTTTTTTCTTTATATCTAGCCAAGTTTGCAGCTTGCTTTGTCTCTGCATCAAGGCTATTCCAGCTGGTAATAGCTCTGTTGACAGTGCTGTATTTTCCAGTGTTAGATTTAACCCTTTCTTGTATAAACACATTATTATGTCTTAGTTCATAAGCAGTGTGTTTGTATGTGAAACTTTTTGTATTTGGTATGGGAGTGTTTTTAGTGATGCCCTATATGCGAGAATTTGTGTGTTGTAGTGTATTGTTACTTGCAGTTTTAGGTATTTGTCTCCCTCCCTGATACATCCAACCACTGCAGAGTCATCTGAGAACTTCTGGAGATGACAGGTGTCAGTGCAGGAGCTGAAGTTTGTGGTGTAAGTGATGAAGAGTAAGGGAGAGAGGACCGCCCCTTGGGGGGGCTCCGGTGTTGCTGACCACTTTGTCAGACACACAGTATCTGAGGCTTACATACTGTGGTCTGCCAGTTAAGTAGTCCACAATCCAGGACACAATGAAGGAGTCCACCTGCATCTCTGTCAGCCCTTTAAACCCAAATAATAAAGCTCATGATAACATCATTTTACAACACACACATGCCCACAACAGCGGGGCTTACAAGCTTCATTCTGAAGTCCATAAAACGGACATGAAGTATAAGAAAACAACAAAAACATCAGGCTACATTTTCACTAATAATAAAACAACACAAATTCAAAGCAGTTCAGCACACGGATAGCGACCACATCATTTTGACACCCACTTCAATCATTTCAACTCAGGACCTGTATCAGTAGCTATAAAGTTTAGTAAAACTGGCACAGTGGCCCACATGTTCACAAACACTATTTCGAAATGAAGTACTATGTGCCTACTCACCACTATTTGAAAAACACACAACGAGCCTTGCGCTCCGCAAACTCATCCATGATGCTCTGTGTCCATTTTCTTGGCTCTCTCATTCTCTGTGGACAACATGGCAAGTCCACTCAGACTCTCCTGTCCCACTGTGCTCCTCAACTGCTTTTTAACTTGGAGAATGAGTGGGGAAACCTATGGACCCATTTCAATGTGGACAAACATGAGAGACGTGACTGAAGTGTGCACGCATACTTGGTATAGGACTCTTCTAAAACTGAGTTTCCACATGTTCATCCTCCTGCATCGACATCTTTCTATTTTGATTCAGAGTTATGCTAATAGCGGGAGCCCAGCTAGTTCCTCTCTCCGCAACTGCACGTGAGCCAGTTTTGCTTTGGCGCTAATGCCTTTGTCACACCCGGATATCCCACCCTAAACCACAACACTGCCTCATGATTGGTTGGAACTGGTCCGGTTGTGTTACTCATGTCCAAATAGTGATCATATACACTGGCTTCAACAACTGAACACAAGTGTAGTTGATGCCTTCCTCAAAATGTGGAGACGATCCCCCCATCAGTCTTCCTCTACGGAGACCTTGGCATGCTGACATAAAATAATAATAAAAATAAAATGTTCACTTAATGCGACAGAGAAGCACGTAGAAATTGTTCACTCTTTGTTTCATTGCAGCCATTTGCTCAAATCAAAAAAGTTCATTTTATTTGTCATTATGTACACTCAGCACCCCATCTTGACAGAAAAAAACAGAAATGTAGAATTGTTTGCAAATTTATTAAAAAAGAAGAAAAAAAACTGAAATATCACAAGTATTCAGACCCTTTACTCAATATTGAGTAGAAGCACCATTTTGAGCTAGTACAGCCATGAGTCTTCTTGGAAATAATGCAACATGTTTTTCACACCTGGATTCTGGGATCCTCTGCCATTCTTCCTTGCAGATCCTTTCCAGTTCTGTCAGGTTGGATGGTGAACGTTGGTGGACAGCTATTTTCAGGTCTCTCCAGAGATGCTCAATTGGGTTTAGGTCAGGGCTCTGGCTGGGCCAGTCAAAAATGGTCACAGAGTTGTTCGGAAGCCACTCCTTTGTTATTTTATCTGTGTACTTAGATTCATTGTCTTGTTGGAAGGTGAACCATTGGCCCAGTCTTAGGTCCTGAGCACTCTGAAAGAGGTTTTCTTCCAGGATATCTCTGTACTTGTCCACATTCATCTTTCCTTCAATTGCAATCAGTCATCCTGTCCCTGCAGCTGAAAAACACCCCCATAGCATGATGCTGCCACCACCATGTTTCACTGTTGGGATTCTGTTGGGCAGAGGATGAGCAGTACTTGGTTTTCTCCACACATACCACTTAGAATTAAGGTCAATCTTGGTCTCATCAGACCAGAGAATCTTATTTCTCATTGTCTGGGAGTCCATGTGTTTTTTGGCAAACTATGCAGGCTTTCATGTCTTGCAATGAGGAGAGGCTTCCGTCGGGCCACTCTGCCATAAAGCCCCGACTGGTGGAGGGCTGCAGTGATAGTTGACTTTGTGGAACTTTCTCCCATCTCACTACTGCATCTCTGGAGCTCAGCCACAGTGATCTTTTAGTTCTTCTTTACCTCTCTCACCAAGGCTCTTCTCCCACGATTGCTCAGTTTGGCTTGATGGCCATGAATGAATGAGTAAATAAATACCTGGAAAAATTAACCAAGACATTTTTTGAATTTCCCTCCTAGTCAGGATAAAGCAGGGGTTTAGTTACTCTTTAAGGCAGAGATAGGCAACTTTTATCACAGCGGGGCCACAAAAATGTGTTCTGTGTTCAAATGGTTACATGATCAACATTCATGTCAACATTTAGTATGATGAGCGATCTGAGCATTAAAACAGGAAAGAACAAAGTTTTTATAGTAATTGTGTGTGTTTCTGTCATCCTGTGTATGTTTGTTGTTGTGAGGCATTTTGTGCATTTCTGTAGTCCTTTTGAGTATTTTTCCCCTTAAAATATGTTTTTTTGAGTCACACTGTGCATTTGTGTTGCCATTTTGCTTTTTTTTGGAGTAAGGTAAGTGTATTTCTGTCGTTTTGCTTGTTAGTACTGTGGGCTTGATGATTCATCTTTTGTGTTTTTCTTGTCTTTTTGTGAACTCATGTCATTTTCTGTAATTTTATGTACTGTTAACGTTTTGGTCATTTTTGTAGTAGTGTGTGTTTTTGGAGTATTTTCTGTTTTTCGCTGTCTTTTCCTGCAGTGTTGTAATTCTTTCTAGCTTTTTATCTATTCTTGCTCTTGTTTTGTGTATTTTTCTGTCATATTGTACATTTGCTTTGGAGACCACATTAAATTAGACCGAGTTGCCTATGTCTGCTTTAAGGTCCCAAACTCATAAACAACTAATCAGTGATTGAAGAAACACTTTATTCTCAGACTAAACATGTCAAGTATAGATTGTAAAGTGCTGAGCCTAAATGAAAGGGTTTCTCTTTGTAGATCAAAGGCAAACGGTGTAACGATAGCATAAAACAAATCGTGCTTCGCAGAGACTGAAAAACTCACTTAAAAAAAGAAACATTTATTGAAAGTACATGATTGAACCAATGGATTTTATATCCCACTAGTTTTCAATAACAGCTTAACAGTTTGGATTTTTCCCTTCATTATTTTCTGTGGATTTGTCAAAGTCAGTACTTGTTTATCCAGCTTTGACAGGTTAGTCAGGGTGTAAGAAAAAAACTATTTGGCAATATTTCACCACACGATTATCATATCGATCCAAAAAAATGTCCAAATCAATTTTTTTAAATAATGTTTTTTAACCAAAAAAAACCCATTGACTTGCACTAACATATGCACAGCACATAAATGCCCGGTCACTAGGTGTCAGTGAACCACATCAGACCTTGTTGAACTACCTCACTCCTCGCACTTTGATAGATGTATGTGGTTACTTTTCAATAAGGATTTAAATACTTATCAGAATCTGTTGTAGAAGTAAAAATTTAACTCATTTTTTGAAAAATGTAATTTGTCAGTTTGATAAACATACCACTTGTTTTTGATGCTGGTACTTTTATTACAGTTAGTTACCATTTACTTGTTCTCGGAAGTTTAAAAAAAACCCCACAGAAATAAATTGTATTTCATTCCATTTTGTACTTGTAAAGGTGAAATTATTGATATTGTGATACATCACACTGGTTAGTATCGGGATATATCGTATTGTGACATGCAAATCGTGAAACTATCGCCAGATTCATGGCAATGTACACCCCCACAAGTTAGTCTTAAAAGCTTGGTTATCATTTTTCATATTTAATAACATTCAGAAAGTTTCTTTGCATTCTAGGTGAAATCCATAAACAATGCCATTTAAATCTTTTTGACAGGATAGGTGCAGAATGATAAGTGTGTACACTGGAGAATTAGCTTAGGGGTTAAAAATGTTTGAAAGTAACCAACGTGTGGCTTTTTATTGACACATTCCATAAAAACCAACAGACTTTCAGAATAAAAAACCCAAAAAAGCTGATTATTTTTTACCCAGAATTCAGCTCAAAGCTCCAGCTAAAATACCTGATGTGATTTGTTTGCTTCAAACCTGGTCACTAACAGTAGTCCTCTCACCCAGGTTGAAAACACAAACACACACAGTGAGATAGTTCCACAGTTATGATGCAGTAGTAGAATAGATCCTCAGCAGCTGGTGCAGCCCCAGCCCCTGTCCCCCTTGTTGTCCGTGCCCCTGTTCAAGTCGATAGCCCCTCCCAAACCCTGAGCTGGTTGGCTGAGCGCCAGAGGCTTCTGGGACTTCAGCTTGTGGGCGACGGTCATGAATATGGCCTCCACGTGGTCACTGTTCCTCTGGCTTCCTTCTTCCGGGCCATTAGGCTTCTTTGCCGACGTCTCGAATAAAGGCAACGAGTGAGAGTCGGCGAACTGCTGGGCCTCGTCCGTGCCCACCTGGACCGAGTCCTGCAGGTCGCATTTGTTTCCGACTAAGATTCTGGGCACCTCGGAGCCCAGGGCGTGTTGCTTACACTCCTCGATCCACGAGGGGAGGCTGCGGAAGCTGGAAGCATTGGTGATGTCGTAGACGAACACCACGGCGTGCACGTTGCGGTAGTAGTGCTGCACCATGGACTTCCTGAAGCGCTCTTGACCAGCAGTGTCCCACAGCTGGATCTGTGGATGAGAGCAATGCATCACTCCGTCATCATCAAAGAAACGAGTTCTAACGTTCACTGGCAAACAGCAAGCTGAGAATCACGTCTGCTCAACTTTAAACAGGAAGTAGCATTAGCCACTGGTGCTAACATCAGCTAGAATAGAAATACAGTACGTATTGTTTCTTTCTGTAAAAGTAAGAAGTTTAGGTTCTACAACAGTCTTTAACCAAGTCTACAGAGAGAACAATGTTCCAAAAATGTGACAGCAGGAGAAATACAGACTCATGTTCCATGCTGGAGCAAATCTGGTTTGGAAATATATGTATTTATTCACTCTATGCATACACAGCGCCCCTCATTGGCCAGTTTAGGTCACGTGATAGGTGCACCACTTGACTTAAAGTTCCATCAGTTGGATTTTAGTTCATATTTAGTTTTAGCTACCCAGCTAACCCTTTTATTTTATCCCTAACCCAGGAAATACCCTAAAATGTTTATTTTTCTTGGATATGCATTTTTAAAGGTGGAATTAGCCATGTTAAATATGTAAAAATGAAAAAAATTATATGTCAAAAGTGGGATTCGAACCCACGTAAACCAACGGAAGAATCCTTGAGTGCGGCGCCTTAGACCACTCGGCCTCTAGACACTTTATTATTAAAGGGGACATATCATGGTTTTAAATCCTTCCTTTTTACATATAAATCATACAGTTGTGGTCTATATAAAGCGGAACTGCAATGCTTGGGTCTGAATTCCTCATTATTATAGCTCCACCCCTTTTCTGATGTGCTTCTGAGAGCAACTCGTTTTGGTGCGGTCTCTTTAAATGCAAATGAGACACTTCATACCCCGCCCCCTCTTCAGGTGACACTCGGTTCAACTCCACCCTGCTCGGCCATTTTTGTAGTTTGATAGAAGAGATACGGCTATGTAGCGGTGCATAAACATTTTATTCAGAGGTTATTTACAAAATGTCAACAACAGAAGACTTGTCCATCCAGCCTTACATGTTCGAGCCAGAGTCTGACCCAGCGGAGCGAGATGAAAATGAAGATGATGAACCTGCAGAACCCTAACAAGTGAGCTAACACAAGCACCGAGCTAACGCTAGCGCCAAGCTAACGTCACGAAATGCATTTTAATACAGTCTTTTCAAAGACAAAAACGGCAAAATGAAATGACTAATGAAAACTTTAGACTTAAATTAAATCACGTAGGCCATATCATCAAGGATCTAAAACGAGCACACAGCGCTAACATATGAAGACTGAAGACGGTGCAACTGCTAATGCTAACAAAACAATGACAGGGATGTCTTATCATCAAACTTTTTAACGTTATTTACAGCTTACCGAAGTGCTCTGTTCGTTGTCTCCAAAGATAGAAGGAATTGAACCCTCAATCAGACAAAGTCTTTGGCAAATCCTTCTTTATACTGGCGGAGGTTGCTGAAGCAGTCATCCTTGAAGTGCTTAGCGCACACAAAAATGACCTTACCCACAGATGTGGATACATTTCCGTGAAAAATAAAACTCAACCAGGCACTTTGAAAAGGTTCTGATGCTGGGAGACGGTGTAATGAAGCGTGTGGGTTACTACATCCAGCAACCGAACATTTTGACTTATCCTCTCGTAACTTCGGCATCCTGGACCTTGGACTATAAAATAAAAGCGAGAAATAAAAATGGCGGATTGCTCTAAGTGTTGGACCTGGGGTTGATGTACTAATTTGGCAGTTCCGCTGCAAATACTGTGATGTAATAGTTCAAAAAACGTAATAGAGAATAGAAAAATCAAAACAGATTGAAAAATATGAGCAAAACAGAATATAAAGATATCTACGGAGCACCTGAAGAGACTAATTTGATTTTTTCTGTACTTCTAAGCACTCTAAATATACAACAAAATGCATTTAAGAGCTAAAAAAGTGGATTTAGCATGATATGTCCCCTTTAAGGGTGCCAGGGGGAGAAAAAATAAATTCATGTCTGAATTGTTTCAACATTTTTAAGAATTTTTTTTTTCTTTAAGAAAAAATAAATAAATAAAATTAAAAGATGTTTTTCAATCCATCTCAGTGCGTCTAATCTGTAGTACCGTTTGTCAAGTTTTATTGACACCCTTTGTTACTAAGAATATTAATTGTGAATCAAGAATCAGAATTGAATCGTGAGTTGTTGGAAGATTCACATCCCTGGTATTTATGTTTGTAGAGATATGAAAGGGTGAACAAGACTCTCGAGAACTAAATCTTCCAACACAGAGGTTCATCTGACCTGTAAAGATCTTACATTTTTGGACAAATGGAAAGATCATAAGTACATTTTAACAGTTCGTAGAAATGTACTAGGACAGGGATAAATCTGAATCAGATCCACTGACAATAGACTGATTTGGAATGATTCTTACAAACCCAAATAGATAAATTCTAACAGTAAAAGATGGATCTGAACCACTAACTTTAACAGACACACTTAATTAATCCATTAATATCCTGTTGAAGATGGTTCATAGTTCACACCCATGTGTATGTAGTGTTAGTTTGTGTAGCTGCTGTAGCATTAGCTTCATGTGTGCAGTAGCTTCGCACCTTGATTTTCTCTCCATCGATCTCCACCAGCCTCTCCCTGAAGTCCACACCGATCGTAGCCTCGGTCCTGTCGGGGAACTTCCCGGCGCAGAAGCGGTACGTAAGGCAGGTCTTTCCCACGCCCGAATCTCCGATGACGATGATCTTGAAGATTCTGGTCCTTGGAGGAGGGAGAGAGGAGCTGCTAGGAGCGCCCTCCGCCATGTTAGCAGCAGTGGCTAACTGCTAGCCTCAGCTGTGTGTGAAACCCTGATTAACAAGTTAATAAACTAGTCCACGTGCAGTGCATGAAAACACAACATTTAAGAAGTGCGAGGGTCACACCAAAAGTGTGCACAATAAATGTAACCAACTGTTAGTATTGTAATTAAATCGCTGTGCAGTGTCTACTGCTGACAAACAGACTCTTCTTCTTCGTTTTGTTTAATAGCGGGTGACACCTAGCGTTACACGTGCATTACCGCCACCAGCGTGTGAGCCGGAGAACTACTTCCCTTAATCTATGGCTGCGTCCGAATAGTCCCTCCTATCTCTTTTCCTATTTTTTTTTAATTGTATTTATTTATTTATTTAATTGAAAATTTACAACAGGTCAGAAGTGTACATTATAAAAATATACAGAAAGGGAACAAGCAAGAATCACATCTACAAAATTCAAAGAGAAAAATAAAGATAAAATAAATAAGGGTAAATCAGTCATCATTCCACTTCAAAAATACCATTGTATATTGTCACGGTTTTTTTGTATGAATAAGGGATATAGTTTTGATATCTTCTTTAAATTTACACAGAAAGCTTACAAAGAGGGGAGTAGATTTGTTGAACTTACATTTGTGAATATAGAATTTACCATATAAAATGAACAGGTTTAGAATGAAATCAACTTCGTTATTCTTATCTTCAAAATACATAATGACTCATTTACAATGACATTGAATATTATTAATCTTATGTTTTAAGTAATTTTCCATTTGAGCCCAAAAACGAATTGAGTGAATGCATTAATAAAATAAATGTGTGAGGGATTCTGGTTCGTTATTGCAAAAAAGGGCATTCATTGTTGGTGTCTAAAAATGTGGAGAAATACAAATTGGATGGATAAATATTGTGTAAAATTTTAATATGATTTGATTTCAATCATGTTATTAAAACAAAATATGTAAGGCAGTGTCCAAGCCTTTTCCCAATTAATGTTTGTAAAAAGGTTTCCCCAAAAGGCCATTCCTATCTCCTTTCCTAACCACTTTTTCATAACCCCGTGGATGACGTCACGTGGTTAAGGAAAGGTGTTAGGAGAGGAGGCGAGGAACAGGCCATCACGTTTGTTTTTGACAATCAGACGCACTTCCACTAGGTGACGTAATAATCTGCCAGCATAAGATATTGGTTTTAGATTATTTATTTGAAGTTGTTCGAGGCATATTATTGCTTTGGTCGTCAGTTTCCGTAAGTGCTCCGGTGTGAGTGTCCCTTTAAATGTTGTTACCGCAAGGAATTGTGTGGGTCAGCATTATGTGGTCTCCTTTGGTACAGGATGCATCAGCGTTTCCTAGGCTAAAGGAGGTGAAAAAGGAAGCATTGAGCCTCTTTTCCTGAGCTTAAAGAGAACTTGGACGCTCTTTATCATGGCCAACACTTAAACACTTCCGGGGTGAAGGAACAGTGAATAGGAAAGGAGATAGGAGGGACTATTCACACGCAGCTTATGAAAACTCGGAGTGTAACGAAATAGTTATTATACACTATATAAAAATCAATATAGGGCCCACGATAGGAAATATTCATGATACAATATGAAAGAAAACTCAATGAAGAGTAACAAATGTGTAATGTCTTTGTTGATGAAAAATATTTTAACTGCAACTTGCTTCACAAATAAAGAATACAAACAAATGTACCAATCTGTTTTTTTTTCTTTTCTTTTTTTAATATCTCATTTCTATTAGATACAAATTTGAAAAGCAGCATTTCTTAATTCGGGGATAACTTTGGGATGATTATATCATTCGTAAGTGACAGTGAAAGAGCCTTTACAAACTGTTTTTTTTTTTTTTTCTGAGTACAATTGATCTGATATTTTTCATGTAACTGGATTCATGTGAGATTAACGTGACAGCAAACGTCACTAGGTAGGGCCTAAGTTAGAGAAATGCAAACCTAGGTCTCTGACGCAATAACCTGGTCTAAGCAGTACATCGTGACCTTCATAAAATAAGAACACGCATCTGTTCGCTCAACGCCTGATGAAATAATACATACAGTTTACAGAATTCAGCCTTTTCACAAAACATATGTATATTGATGCAATTAATTTAATTTTTTGTTAAAGACAAAAACATAGGCAGTAGTTGTACGTGTCGTTATTAGAGACACATTTTACGAAACAGAACAGGCGCTTGATGAACAGCCTGAAACGGGGTCCTGGCACCCATGCGTTGATGGTGTAACGTGTGTCGGATCATTCCAGAAGCTCAGCACAAGCCGGTGAAATAGTGGCGCTTTATTGCGACTGGCAAGAATCAAAACCGGACGTCCATTCACGGTATCCTCCTGGGATTGTGTTTCTACTCTAAACACTAAATTTTTTCGACCATTAGCCCATTAGCTCGTTAGCAAAGCTGCCAAAATGCTTAGTGTCGCCAGAAACGTGTCAAGGACTCTTCAAATCGGGAGCTGCAGGAGAACGGTGTCAACTCTGGTGAAGAAGGTAAAGCCGACAGTAAAGTGTAATGATTACAGCTGTGGTTCTGGGATAATGTTCTACTTGAGGTCGATACTTTTGATTATTGGATTCACTGAAGGCCGTTTCACTTCGGTGTCGCATGAAAACAGCGTCCGATGCATAAACCCATTGCTTTAGCTTTGGTGGCTAAGCTACCTGATCGATCCACCTTAAGAATGAACACAGTTATACACGTGTAGTGCGCATTGTTTGTAGTAGATGTGATTGGAAGTCTATTTCACAACACGGAGCTTTCGTGTGTTTTTAGACATTTTAGACAGTGACGGTTCGTCCATGTGGGGGGTCTGACCTTCATCGATGTGACACCCCCTGGATTACATCCTTTGTTTTCTGGCACAAGTGTCAAACTCGAGGCCCATCTTTAAATAAATTACTAATCATTATTTACTAAATAATTAATTTTCAACATATCTCAATCTCTCTAAATGCATTAAATTAATGATACTCCACTTTATATGCTTGTTTGCTTTTTTCTCCCTCGTCTAAATCAGATGGCTGGAGGGGAAAAAAAAAACTCTAAACTTCACTGAAATCTTGCATTTTTCCTCACAACCAATCCCACAAAATTAACCTAAATTACACAAAAGTTGCCACAAAATCCTGAAAATTTGAAGTGAAGACTCAAAGCCCAAGTTTAAATAAATTCCTAATCATTTTAATCTACCAGGTAATTCATTTTCCAGATATCTTAGTACCAATAAATGCATTAATTCAATGAAGCTCCACATTATTCTCCAAAATCCTGAATTTTTCTCATAACCAATCCCTCTAATTTGACATAAATAATTACACAAAGAATTGTCTCAAAATCCAGAAGTTTTGAATTGGAGATCCTACAGGGACCGATGTCATTTATTGTTGGTGATTTACATTCCAAATGATATCAGCTATGCTTTGTTGTGCAAATTAGGGTACAATAATAATAATGTTTCTTTTTCTACCAAAATTTGTAGCCTTCTTGAGCTGCAACAGCTTCATCTTTAGCTCCTGATTTATGTACAGACTTGTTCACCGTGTTGTTGTGTTTTTTAGAAGCAGTCTGTGGTGAATTGTCCTGCCTAAAAACAAAGTACACACTCTTTGATTCCTTTGCATTATATAAGGAGAAATTATTTGTTTTTAGCCCAATAACTTTTCTAGTTTAAGAGCCGTTCTTTCCCAGCATCACTTCCAACAATGAAACTCATTTCGTGAGCACTTTGCGTATCCTTCTGTTCAAAAACATTTCCAACGACTAGGGCTGGGCGATGTGTACCAAAACTCATATCTCACTACTGAAACTGTGAGTTATTGAACACTCCAAGCTTACAACACACACTTTATGAATTGGTATAATTTGAAATGCAGGTTTTCTATGTGACACGAAGAGTATGGTTTTCTGTGAAAGTGGAGCTAAATATCAATCCATTCATCTTTCACCTGTTCCACCTCAGGCCTGCTGGAGCGGCTTCCAACCAGATGTGCTGCGAGCGGTGACCAGGAGAGACTATGCGTGAGTATCTGCTGCTAAACCACTACAAACTGATCTGGGTTTACACTCCTTTTAGTCCTGCAAGCACCAGGAGTAGTTTTTGTTTTTTTAATACTTTGTTTTTATTTTCGTGTCCTTGTGTTTTATTTAGAAAAGTCCAACGTGCTCTGGGATATCAATTTGAAGAAAAAAAAAATATTTATAGTGTTTTTTTTTTTGTTTTTTTTCTGCCAAGCAGCTTGTGCGAGTTTTAAGTTTAAAATACAGTAATAATAATACACACATACATTTAATATGGTGCTTTTTGTGGGACTCAAAGCCGTTTTACTGGGGCCTCAGATATTCTGTGATCACGGAATATAGACAACAAAAAAAACCCAACACAATTTGTTATGAAATGGAAAAATCAATCCAACCCATTTTTCTTTATCTCTTTATCTAAAATCAAGCCCCAACGTGACACAGAAATACCTCACGTGCATGTTTAGGGACGATATCACACAATTACACACTATTCTTCACCTGAAAAAGTGCTATTCTTGTTTCTCTGTTTTAGTTTATGTTCCACCTAATTTTTAATTGGAGTGTTAAACGATTAACTCATTTACTGACTGTAGATTCTGATGAGCTGGCCATTTTAAAAGTAATTTTTTTAGTTGAAGTGTGGGCACCGTGTGTTTGTTGCCTTTTTGGTTTGTTAACATTCTTCATATTGTTAATATACTCCATGTTCTAGATCCGAAGCCATCAAAGGTGCCGTCATCGGCATCGACCTGGGCACCACCAACTCCTGCGTCGCTGTCATGGAGGGGAAACAGGCCAAGGTGAGCATGACCCCCCCCCCCCCCCATGTTATTGATCTATATGTTTCTATTCATGGGAGATGGGACGCGCTATTCTTCATCCCCGTTACGCAATCTGGGTGGAGCAACCCTGAAATGTGAGCGTTTCCATTCAAATCAGGCCTTACGCATATTTTCACATCTGCTTAAGTTCTTTTCCTTTTACGATCTTCTGAACCTAAAATAAATGCGACGCCCCGATAAGGTAAAACATTATGCTGCACTAGAAGTTTGGATTTAGTTACAATATAAGCTAGGGGTGCACCGAATTTTCTGTCTGATCACCGATTTTAAAAAAAAAAAAAAAAAAAAATAATTTTTTTTAAATCTTATGTTATTGTAAAACATTGAACAATACCTGTGAAATAATACATACGTGTTGTTTTAACTGCACATGCGATAGTTAACTCAAATATAAATGAAAAGTTTAGAACATTGCTGTCTGAAGTACTAAATATATCAGTTCCTTTAATCTTTCATTTTTCAAATTTTAAAAACTAAATAAACGTGTCCAACAGGTTCCACTGCAGACCTGTTTTCAGCTCTTTGCCAAAAATAAAGTGCACAGCTGTATTTTGGTTTTACAAATAAAGAAAATCAGTTTGTGCTAGATGATGAAATAATAATCTACACGACAAACTAACAAAACATTTTAAACTACCAATAAAGTGTCGTGAGTTTTAGGTTTCCTTGTAGTGCTAAAATAAAAAAATGTCCAAATGCAGCAGCTTTGTGGATATTTAAATGTAAAAAACATTATTCTAAAAAAAAACTTCCAACAGCTGACAGAACAAAAGCTAAATAATAATAAATAATAAAGTGCAACATTTTCGTGACAGAATGAACATGACACAGGTTAGTTGTTCTCACACTTATTACAGTCACTTATACATTAATGGAAGGTTTTGATTTAACTCCAAAGCCGTGAACTCCATTATTTTCCTCGTTGTACCTTTGCTCTTTTCACAAATGAGCGCTCAGCGGATCCCTGGCCCTTTGCTCCACTAGCTTTAGCATTAGCTTGATTGCTGGCTTCAAATGCTGCATACTCAGCAGTGTGGATGTTTCTTATAGTGAATGAGTCAGCGTTTTTGTTTGCAGTTCCACCAGGATTTGTTTTTGCGTTACAAGAATTACAAATTGCGATCCTTTGCTCTTTTTTTTTTTGGGTTAAAACTGCCGACATACTAAGTTAACCTTGCTGCAGCTGTTGTTGTTATCATCCCGTGTAGCAGAGGCATGCGCAGCACACACGAGCTGGTGGGCACGCCTGTCAGTCAACTCACAGCAGAACGAGACAGTGGCTGACTTTGACCGATTTTCAGACCTTTGCAGAGGTAGAATCACCCCCCAAATAAGGGAAATCGGCACCAATCTATCGGCACATCCTTAATTTAAGCCACTCGGACTCATAAAATTGGCGAAGAGACTCCCAGAAAGAGTCTATCCAAAGTGACCCTGTCACGGGGGTGGTGGGGGTCACACAGCACGCCAAAGGATTGATCATCAGCAATTCTAATAAGTTCACATTTACCAGTTCTAGATGGGACAAAATGTGTTGTATTTCATTATATTTTACCCGTGTCATCCACTCCTTTTTTAGGGAGGGGGTGAGAGCAGCGTGGTGGAGCTGTTAGCTCTGTCAAATGTGCACGTCAGCTGCTGCTGCTCATTATAATGAAACAGAATGATGTCCAACTATTTTAACTCTGTGTAGGAATGCAAGAAGTTAATAAAATCAGGCTTTTTTTTTTTTATAACAAACATTAATCTGGCGTTAATATGAGGGGAAAAGAGAGATTTTAACTGTGGCTCGGAAAGAAAAATGTGTCCGATCTTCACCCTGCAGTAATCTGATCAATTATCTGATCAAATCAACCTATTACATTGTTTATCAATGAAGGCGTTTCAAATTAAGTGCCCGTTAGCATTTTCACGGATTTCAATGACATTACCAAGCGTTAGGAAAACTCCATGTTCCGTGATTTCTAGCCAGCCCAAAAATAATGACATCATGGCCCAGTCCGCCTCCTTTGCTTCAGACCGCCTTCATTCACTGGCTACGCAGTTTTGGTTCATTTACGCACAGTGGGCATGTCAAGAACCTGGACCAGAGAATACTAGCAGAAGAGAAGCGTGTTAAAATAAAAAAAAAAAGCGCTTAAGTCCAGACGGGAAAATAGGGCCCTCTGGATGTTGCAATACAATACGTATCACAATACTTGGGTTGTGATACGATATTATTTCTTTATCGCGATATTCTACCCAGTTAATATGAAAATTAAATGTAGAGATGAAAAATTAAGTTGCTGTATATGTTCATCAGAAGATATTGATCATTCAGAGGACAAATTGATTCCAAATTATTTGCTTC